>NW_005054391.1:1780109-1823772 GCF_000277835.1 Geospiza fortis
CAGCTTTTCTGTTCTGCTTCTGTGGAAGTTACAGGGTATATAGTCATATAGCCTATTTCTAATATTTACCAGTCATGTCTTCAGAGTGAAGGGCTTTGCCTTCTAAATTTTGGATTATTTATGTTCTTGCTTGCTTCTCATATATCTTTTATAGTTTTCTTTAGGAAAAAGAAAAAGCATCCATGATGTATAGTTTGGCACGCTGTGGACAAACACTAGATATAATCAGGTATTAAATGACGCGCTGTTTCAAATTGACAAAAGGAAAAAAAGAACCTTGTGAGTGGAAAATTTACCATCCATCATGATGTCTCTGCACAACTGCAGATGTTTTGTTACTCCTATTAGCAACGCTACCATCTAGCTAGAGGTCATGTCTCTCTCACACTTGTCAGACTTGAGACCATATTTGAGATATGGCTCATATTTGATGTCCCTGTTTGCATTGCTTTCAAAATTTTCAGTGCAAACACAAGCTACAATAAATGCCTTTCTTTACATGCAGCTCCCCTTTCTACCGGACCGTGCTGCTAGGAGAGCAAACAGCCACTTCCCTGCCCCATGAAAGGGGAAAAGGCTGCTGGAGCAGCCTGTGGCCATGTGAGAGCAAACAGGAATGACTCACCAGCTGGCCTGGGTGTGCTGTGGCAGAGGGATGTAATCCCACTTTGACACCGTGTGATGGATTTGAGAGAGAGGACCTTTGTAGATCCCTAGGTGATTTCACAAACAAGCAGAGCGGGTTCCACCCTTGGTGTGAGCTAAGCATGCACCTAAGTGTGTTGAAACCAGGGGGCTTCTGCTTAGATCCCAGCCCTGATCTAGCTTCCTTTCAGCACTGGCTATTAAACTGAGCACAGTCTCCTGTGCAGGAGGTTCCTAAACTGCTCCATGGCAGCAGAGAGAAGTGAATACCAGAGGAAGGAATGTTCTGTTGTGCCCTTCTCATGTGCTTTCATTAAACTGATTCAACATGAATGACATGACACAGGGCAGGATTTAGTATGCCATTCCTAAAGTGCATTAAACCAAACTACATGAATTAGGTAATAGAATAGTCCTCTTGGCCACTGCAACACTGGTTCTACCAGCATAAGGAGACAGAGTGAAAAATCAAGTCCACTGATCAATATTTACTTGCTTTGCTGATCCAAAAAGACAATAAGGAAAAACATGGCTAATGTAATGGTGAAGAACAAAGAGAAACTCAGGACAAATGGACATTAATAGAATATTTTCCAGTCCGTCTTTGTCTGTACAGGTGTTAGGTGTTCCCAGCTTTCATTCTGATGTGTAAACAGAAGAGTTCCCACCTCCACAATTGCCTCCTGCTCCCATGAAGAACCCTAAAAGAACCCTGTAAAACAGAGTCTGGGGTCAACCTTTGAGAAAGTGGCTGATGATGTCAACAGGCAGTACTAGCTTTCCAGCCCAGAAGGAAATATAGGAAGATGAGTGAAAAATCAAATAAATACAGCACAAAGACAAAGAGGGGGAAAAAACCCAACCAAACAAACAACCCACCCACACAACAGACAAACAAGGAGCAACAAAAACACAGAAGAAAGTGTCTGAAATCTGAAAGGCTCCAAGAGTGATCTTGTTAGAGATATAAACCATGATTCTGTTTTCTTTAAAAAAGAAAGGAAGCAAAATCTTTAAAACTTTCAAAAATTTCCCTCCTTTCAAAAAAATTACCCGTAGAGAAAGAATATATCATGTATTTTCTCTCTTTTTCATTTCATTTGTTAACTGTAGCTTTCTATGTCCTTTCATTTGCCTAAATCTTTTCTTTTCAAGTCCAATTTAGTGGATTAACCTTGTTGCTCAGATAGCAAAGTTTAACTCCAAGATAAGCCTCACAAGGGGATTTATGTGAAAAATAACTTTTCAACCTCCAGAGCCTCCTCCAGCTCTGACTTAGTCATGGAGAGTCCATACCAGCTGACCCGAAAGCCATCCTGGCTTGGTGCCTGGCTATAACTCAGAGGTTTCTGAGCAGTGGCCAAAGGAGTCTGTCAGAAAGCAAAACATATGTAAGCTGTTTTTCTCTGAACTGTGCGGCCTGAATACTGAAGTAAGAGGTCCAGCAAACAGCAATATGGCTCATCTTCAAAGCAGGAAAGGAATAGTGTCTCGGCATGCCTGAGAAATGCTGTGGTAGCAATTATGCAGAGAACAAGCATCAGGAACTGTGTGATTCGTTGTTATCAAGCTGGTCCACACAAAAGACCAGGCTGCTGAAATGAAGGTGACTATGAATGAGTGAAAGCTAATTTGTGTCTTGATTATGATGGAAACAGGGGTTAGTGTTCCTCATTCATGGTGAACTGCAATTGTTTTGCCTAGATCTGTTGTGAGTTCTGAGTGAGTGGCAACCCAAAACTGCATCACAACCTAAAGTAACCTAGGATGGACATTGAAGAAAGAGCTACCACAAAGACCAGAAACAGAAACACACAATTATGTGGATATGTGAATTGTATTTTTTAGCATATGAAACATCCCTGAACGTCCCTGGGTTCCAGTATTCTGTTATGTCATGACAGAACAGCCCAGAGATGCTGGTGTCAGAGAACTGGACAATTTTCTGGCTGCAGATGGTCTGATTAAAATGGTGTTTGCCTAAAATTGCTAAATTTTGTAATGGGGAAGAAGCAGGACGACCTTCCATTCTGCCCAACTCCAGCATTCAGAAACCTTGAATAACACCTTCCCTTCCTGACACCCTCTCCTTTCTCAATCAATCACAGGACTGACTTAACACCATGAAAGCAGACAATTTCATTTTACAGTCTTTTTATGTGTGTTCTGGTGCTGGAGCATTTAGAACTTTCATTTCCAGGCACTGTGGGTGAGAAACATACTCCTTTAAAAATAAAGTGAGATTTTCAGGCAGTAATCTCTGTGAGGCAGCTATAGTTTTCAGAAAAAAAATGTTCAGACTAAAAGTGCAAAGCCTGTGACTGCTCATAAATCCCTGTCTGCACCGGGCCTTATGCAATAAAGCCCCAGTCTGGCTGAGACCCCAAAACTCACAAATTTTAAGTTATAATATGATAAAGATATAATGAATTTTTTTCTCTCCTGTTCAAGATAATCCCGCATGAGCACAGTTACCAAGCTAAAGAGATCTGTCTTAAAAACCAACTAAAAAAGACATTGACTCTCCTGCACACCAGTTGCTAACTGGCATATTTCCAGGCTTTCTTTCTTTCACCAGTTAAGAGAGCAATAAATGGGAGATATTTAAGATTTCAATTTCTGCTAAAACCTGACCATGTGGGAGAAAGTCCTATTTTTTCAGTGATGTATTCCTTTTATGTGAAAAAGTAAGATCAAGTTAGTGCTGGAATCTTTGCAAAATGAGTATACACTGGTGAGCAATTCATATTTGCAATATCTGCATGATATAAAAATACCATTAAAATATACCTCCTTAAAAAGAGCAATTGCCAAATGCTGTCTTACACATGGCCTGTGGGCCCAACGACTTTATCTAGTTTTTGGTAAATGTTGTTTATGATTTGGTCTACGCTGCTGCCACAAGCCCATTTGGCTGTCTCTGTCACTTTGGATGATGCTGGCCTGAGCTGTCCCATTGCAGCTGACCTGAACTTCTCCTCAAGGAGCTGTGCTCACAGCCACATCCAAGTGTGCTCAGCGAGGAGCTGTGCCCCAGCTGGGCAGCCGTGGCACAGTGCTCCTCTTGGCAAAACCAAACCCTCCCTAGGAGGAAAATTCACACTCGGTTTGATACAAGCCTTAACTCTTGAGAATTACCAGTGGAAATTGTCTACCAGTGTGACTGGCTGGACATTCAGGAAGTGCCTCCAGGAAAGGCCAGGCTGTGGACACCTGATCCATGTGCAGATATTTTTTTCCCAGCACATCCATTCACATAATGTGCACAGTGCAAGTGCTGCACGAGGTCTCAGAGCTGGGTGGTCAGCTATTGATCCTGAGCCTTGCCTGGTTTTCTTGCAAACTACTGAACTGATAAAGACAGGCTGAAAGGTCTGTCTGCCTCTTCCAAGAGTGAGTGTGTGTGTGTGTCTGTGTGTCTGTGTGTGTATTTTACGGCCAGGAATTTTCTGCAGACTTTCTTATTTACTTTTGTGATGGGCACTAGGCCAGGATGACTGTCTGCCTCCAACCTAAATGGGCTTATAACTTTATCAAGCATTTTTCACTGATGCTTTGGGGATGAGGAAAGTGGACACGCTAGGCAACTCCAGAGACCTCCAAAGAAGTGATGACTTGGGCAGCTCTGAGTGCCTGTACATGCTATTTGCAGGCCAAATATATATAGGATTTATTACTGGTTTTTCAGTGTGACAAACTTACGAGGGCAATTTTAAGAACATTTCTATGTTCTTCTGATAGGGGGAAAGATTGAGTACGACTTAGTTTCTCAATTTTCCTTCCATGCCTGAAGAGCCTGAAGCAACCCCATGGCCTGTTGCACCATTTCCCCAAACAGAAATTTTAATTTATAATGTTGTCCACAGGTTCTGACAACAAGGCTAGTAGACTGCATCACTAAATTAAACAATGGCCTGTTCCCCAGCAGGAAAATTGATTAATAGAGAAAAGGGCACAGAAGTAAAAGAGTAAAAGTACATAGGAATCTTACTCTCTACTCTTTGCTATTTCTTCTGTCACAGGTAGGTCCCTTGTATAGCAATTTTATTTTAACAAGGCATGCACTTCACCTTGACTACACACCTACATAATTCACAAATATATAAGCATCTCTAGAATGAGTTCCTGTACTTTCTCATGCAGTAAATAGAAAAAAAAAAAAGACATTTAAGAAGATATTAAAGACCTGATTTAAGTAAAAAAAGTAGGAAAATTTGAAGATAATGATATCCTTACTTCACCTAGAGGTCCAGAAGATTATAGAGATTATTTATGGTATCCACTATTGCTGTGTAACATGCTACAATAAAAGAGAACACAAGATTAATTGGGTAGTGGCAATGGATTGATTTAATCAAAAAGTCTGAACATTTACTCTGAATTTCATTCCCTTTGGCAATTTATAGAGAGAACACAGGGCCTCCAGCCAGCTTCTCCCTCTATGCAGTGTGTACAGAGCTGAGGTTGTCTCTTATGTATAATGTATTTTAAATATCAGATGTCTGCCTACCTGTCTGCTTAGGACTGCCAAACCCAAGCACTTAAATAAAATTTGTGGACTCTTTTTAGTTCACACACTCCCCATAAAGACAACCAAGATATTAGGTTAAAGTTCACAAGGGTTTATAAATTATACTCTCTATCGACCTTAGTCTCCAGCTGAGAGATGTGCACCCATGGCAGAGGCTGCTCTCTGAGAGATCTGCAGTGCTTGGAATTTGCTGTGAAAAAAAAAGGAGGTGAGCTGAATTTGCCAGGAAAGTTGCCTCCTTCCCACAGCTGAAGCCTAAGGAGAACTCCAAACATCATGGAAAGTCTGGGAAGTCATGCTGCATGCTTCCAGATGTGCTGAAGAAAGCCCCACACATGGAAGAAGCAAGAGGGATGTATCTATACAGACAACTTCTCCCCTTGCCCCCTGTGGAGCTCTGACTTTAGTTCTTTAATCAAAAATTAAGAAAAAAAAAGCATATAAAGAATATGTCCTGCTTTTTCATGTTGAAAGCTTAACAGCAGGCAGAATTATTACTGCCATGGAAAAAACAATTAGACCACACAAAAAGCTCTTGTGCTAAAGGTTAAAAACACCTTTGTGGATTTGAATGGAGCATGTTGAGGGAAGTGAGAAGAAGGAAGTTTCAGGCGCATGTGCAAATGACTCTTGTGTTGTTACATTTCCAGTCTATTAAAAATAAAATCTTTTTCTTTCATATCAGAAACTTAAAAGAAAGACAGCATTAATATAATGGCATGTTTTAACACAGGGAGTGAAAAAATAGGATCATATTAGATTTGAAAAGTCACATTTTCAAATCCTTAGCTTATTTCCACTAAATTGAAAGCAAGGAGGGAAGTTAACATCTGATTTGGGTTGACAGCTTTGCAGCCAATAAAATTTCCCTTTCTGCTACTATTTTCTAACATATCTTTTGCCCCTGAGAGTCTCTGTAGCAGAATGCTGGCAGCAGCAGAGCCCAGAAGAAGGAACTTGGCTGTTCACAGCAAAGGATCATTCTCATTAGGAGATGTCAGCTGCCGGCTGGCTGCTGAGATTTACAAGAGCTGCTTCCAAAACTCAAATGCTAAGTGCCTCTTTCTCTCCTCTCCATCCTACTTCACACTGGAGCAAGGAAAGTTAAGAATTAAAATGGAGGAAGAAAGCTCTTCCAGTATTGATTTGTCAAATAGAGCTGAAGGCATAAGCATAAACAGACAAGCATGCTTTGTCCTGCCTGGTAGCATCAAGAAAACATTCACTACACAATATCCTCTTTCATAATGAAAGTCACTACAGTCCTCACTAATGAGTGCTGTTCCAGGAGCCACAGCTACAAAAATGGATGTATAGTTGTGATCTTGTGGCCTCTGCAAGTCTGGTTGTGACCATGACTACTCATTCTACAAACTTACATTTCTCTTCAGGCCATTGAAGGAACAGGGTTAAGGTCATTATATTCCACAATAATCATGAAGAAATCATTCCAAGGGGATATGGAACCAGAGCCTCAATTACATTTAGTATTTATCCCCCAAAATACCTGCCTGTTTTTCTCTCCTGCAATCAAGGTTTTTTTGAGAACCAGATCTGAATGGTGAAGTGCTACTGGTGATGCTTTTGTGATATATGCATTGCAGTGTGTCTGTCAGGTTTTCAGTGAGACTGCAGCTCTGCCTGGGGATGAGCCAGCTACTATATTCCAGACTTATGCCCTTTGGGGTTTTCCTGGCTCAGAGGCACACAAAGTGCATCCTGGGGCTATTTCTAAAATTATTACTTATAATTTTCCTTCCCTCTGGGTCCTGTAATTGGACTGATGCTAGTGAGGCGACTAGCTTTTCAGGAAAGTACCCCAGAAGAAAAACCCTAACAATAATTTTAGAATTTTTAATTATATTCTATTACCCAGCACCATGACCCCATGAAGGGGTTGAGTGTATGGCAAAAGAATTTTGTTCTGACTTGAGAATGGGTTTATTACTTGTCAGGTAAAGGGCAAAGACTGAATTTTTATGCAGATCTTTTGAATGCTAGATCACCAAACATGCAAAAACAGAGACATATAAAAAAGTTTATTTTCTGTACTGCATAGTCCATATGCATGTGTATGTGCATCTTAAGGGAGCTATTCTGCCCTGCTAATCTGTCTCTACCTGCAACATCTAGTGCCTCCTATTGAATTCAGTGGACAGACCTAAAGGCGTACAGATTTTCCTTCTGTTCACCACTTCAAATGATTTCTGATACCTCTTAGAAATAAAATAAAAAACCTGCCCTGTAATTAGTTATATAAAATAACAGTCACATCTGTAGCCAAGTGAGAAAAATATAAATAAGCCCAGAAAATGGAGGCCTGTCTAGTCTGGGCTCCCATGCACTCTGCTGTGGTTTTATGTTTTTGTGTGACCCTACATCCATGAGCCACAAGAGGTATTTTCCCTAAACAAATCATGCAAAATCTCTTTTTCCCCAAAATCATCATGCAGGACTTCCATGCTTCCCAACAGCTGCTGAAGATACTTTTGAGGGCCAAGTTGCTCTGGTGGTGAAAATCCTGCTGCTGGAGATCCCCAGTGTGGCTTGGTGTGAAGCTGCCTACACCTCAATAGTACCAAGGGCTGAAATTAAACTCTGAGGTGCTCTTTCCCTGCAATTCTCCTCTCTTTTTCCTAAACATGCTGGGTGTGGCAGGGGAAGTCTAGTATCATGGGCATTGGCAGCAAAGGACTGTGTTGTATAGGAAACCGAAGCCGAGATAGAAACGCTCTTCTGGGAGCCCCTGGTTTATCACCTGGGTTTCAGCTCTCTTGGATGAGGGATCTGACTAATTAGCCATGAGATGCCAGCTCTTACAACTCCACATGCATTTCCTACAGCTGAGAGGCACAAGACATGTACAACACAATTCAGTGAGCCAAGAGAGGAGGAGGTCCAGCAGTACACTGAGATTGTTGTCTCCTCAGGGACCCACCTTTCCAAGAGAGCATGGAAATGGCTCAATCCTGTAGCACTGAGTGCCTGGGCAAGCTAATGATGGCTCCCTTGGCCCTCTGATCACTCTTTTCCTCTCCCTCCCAAGTATAAAGACTAAGCAGCATTTACTGTGGACCCAGCAGTGTTAGGTTAATAGTTAAACTCGATAACCTTAGAGGTCTTTTCCAACCTTAATGAACCTATTATGTTTCTACAAGTCCCGTGGCTTCATAATATAATGAGGTCAGACCTGTCAGACCTGCATTAGAACTGTCAGAGCACTTAAAATTGGTAACATCCCTCCTCCTTCCATTTCTCCCTGGTTGCCTCTAACCCAGCATAAATGTATGAAATGCCTTTCCAAATTTCAGATCTAGTTGCCAAAGGAGGGGCAGAGGAATTGTCCCTTATCTCACAGAGTTGTTCTGAGTACTCAAAATATTGTGAGGCATTCAGATAAGAGCACAATGGCAAGATAAATAGCAAGGAATCAACATAAGCACTGCCAAACCCTCATGATATGGTCGGAGCACACGGCTCCTGAGGTCCCTATTTCTTTATCAAACACTAATACAGTACCTAACGTCGTCTGGAAATTTAGGGTGGGTGGAGGGAGAGGGCATGTCTGTTTTGGGAAAGGAAGGAAATTCTTCTTTGATGGATAGCTTGAAAAGTGACAGCTATATGACACTACCAAGATGTCAGGAATATTTGAGTTGAGCAGGGAAGATGGATTATTGGTCAGGGTTTGATGAGCCAGCTAAGAGTGCTTGACAGATCTGTAAACTATATGATGAAAAATGTATACTTTACACATTTTTTGATGAGCTTTTCATATAAATATATATGGGGAGGGGACTTTTGAAAACTTCTGTAAATATTCATCTGTGATGGTCAACTATCAGTCCAATCAAGTTCACTGTGATGTGAAATTTCTACTGTACAATACTGGTGGCACTTGTGTTGAATTTAATTAGAGGTGTGCACCAAAAACTTTCATGTTGCTTTTCCACCATTTTGGAAATTAAGATGTTAATAATAACGATGTTATAAATAAATTTAAAGTTGAGTCCTTCCAAATTTGCAGAAGCATTTGTCCTTTAAAGGGTGTCGCAACAGATATGGCTCCAAAACCTGATCTATTATAGCTCAGGGAATCTGAAATCTTCAGTTTAGCTCCTTTTATAACTGCAGTTTTTAAAGTTATCACCAGATGTATGTAATTACTCAGAGTTGCTGTAAAATCAGTCTCTCGGAATCTATTATTATGACTGTAATTTTTTTACAAGATATGGAAGGAAAATTAGGCTTATAAGGTTCTGTTCTTTGATTAAACTCATTGCTGACCTATTAAAGAAATTTGACTTTCTTGTTTACTTTAGGAGTTTGATTGTGTTTGCTTAGGCCAGGACCTCAAACACTAGATTTTGCCAGTTGATTCATTTGGATGGTGTTCGTGTGATTGAGGTCATGATTTTGTTTCCTCACACTCGGCTCACCAGCCATACCCAATGATTAAGCTGTTGTACTTTGTCTCAAAAACCTAATGGAATTAATTCCCTTATAGTGGGTTTGGTAAGGAGGTTACATATTTTTAGTCCTCCATTTAAGTTTTACAGTTAAACCAGTGGATCTTATTCGTAGAAGACTGGAAAGTATAGGGTTTGAATGTCTTTTCTTATCTAAGTTTTTCTTGATAATACCTGAAGTTGTTACACATATAGCTCTGCTCGAAAGCATTTTCCTGGAGCACTTGGAGGGTTTTCAAAGGCACTTAGAGTGGAAGGGGATAAGATATTACCAAGAGCTATTAAAAATATCCAGACATGATTATCTAAAAAGCTTCACTCACACTAAAATGAGATTCTTCAGTATGACTATACTTCATGAACAGTTATTCACACACAAGATAAACATGACTGTACACATGTTTTCCCACTTTCCCTGGAAAAGCTCAACTTAAAGGCATGACAGGGTCTCAAATGCTCCACAGTTTTATTACTCAGGCTGTATGAAAAAATAAAATATCAACAGAACACAAATGCTAAAAGAATGCTCTGTATGTTGCCTCCACTTCACAAACGCTGTTTCTCTTTGACTTTTTCCTACTTTGCTGTAAAGTTCTCAGGAGTCTGCATTTCAGTATTGCATCCCTATGAGCTTGGCATTAAATACACACACTTTTGAATTGTGCTACACACAAACCAGACGGTATCTCTCCCATAGATCTGAAGAACATAAGCAGCGTGTTTTACATATTAAAGATCGCTTATCGACTCATACACATTTCCCCTTTCTATTTAACACTCTAGAGTTTAATATATGGCACAAAGGCCAAATGCATCGCTTTCCTTTCCAGATCAGAAGAGCTAACACAAAACTTATAAAGAATGCATGAAGCTCTAAATATAGAACTGGATTTCAGCTAGTTTAATGCTGCTTCCTGTGCAATAGAAGTGTGTTTGACCTCTGGTATGCAAAAGCAATGTGTGCTGAGGGCCCAGATACAGCATTTAAGGGCAAACAAGTAACTGCCAGGCACTGGAAAAGCATGGAAGCACTTCACAAAGGCGCTAGCTTGGCTGTTAATGGCAGCTTTACTGTTAGCTTTGACCAATATAAAAATAGAGTAGATGTCCGTGGAATATTGCAGTCAAGTGTTCAGAATCTGGTGCACTTAGAGACTATTTTAATAAAATGACGACAATAATGAACTGTGGTTTGACACAGTGTAGGCAATAAACTCAATGGAGTCTGAAGCAAGCTCCCAGAAAGGAGGCAGCCAGAGTAAAATAGAGTGACTAACTGTTATATGGCCAAAGCAAAGTACCCAGGGAGTAGATTCCAGTGCACTCAGCAATGGGAATAATTCTAGATAGAAAGGATTCTCTAATCCCTTTCCCTGAATTTTGTGTACTTTTGATTCCCCTGAATCAAAAGTACACAAAAATAACACAGAGGACAGAAAGCCAAATAGGAACCGCTGGACAGTCTGGGAAGAACCCAAAACTAGATTTATAGGAGCTATTTTTCCCTGGGTTCCACAGGCTGGACCATAGACTTGTGGCCAATGGGTGCAACGTAAATGAAATCAGAGTAACAGTAAAAAGTGAGGATGGCAAAACACAAGACCCATCAAGGTGCTACCCAGTTAACCACTGTCAGGTTTCATGCTGGAAATAGGCATAGGAAAATACACCTTCTACACCTGGAGAAAAGTGTGAGTTTTTCCCCAAAGATAACTTTCTACATAATAAATACAAAGCACATGAAAGAAAGAGAATCTCAAAATTTCAGAAGGCCACTTAGAGGGGAAAAAAGGGACCGTGTGTTGTATCACCATCCTTAGATAATGAGCTTAGGTGATGATTAGCATCATCACCCAGACAGACCTTGTCACTTTAATTCAGTAACTGGAAATTTCAGAGACAGAAATTGGGGTCTGGACTCTGTACATTGTATTCTGTCAGCTAAATGGATTTCTTGTGCTTAGGAAGTCTCAGAGCTGGATTCCTTTTCATATCATTTCATGGAGACAGGGCAGTGGCTGGATTTCTGTGAACAGAAAAGTACGAAACAGGGCTTTTCACTTAAATTTCACTCTTTGCAAGCAATGCCAGCATGCCAAAAACAACTGAAGAGATACCAAAATGAAGCTGCCAAACTTCATTCTTAACAGAGTTTTGGTTTAACTCAACAAGAACCAGCTCTGCTCATTGTGTTACTACAATGCCCTTTTCTTGTGTTTCTTGTGTTTTCCTATTCTTTTAAGGAATTTTCTCCCATCCATGTTTTGCAGCTTAGCCAGGCCTGAGAGGGGTTAGCAAATCTAAGCACAAGGGCAGGAAAATTAAAAAAAAAAAAGATCAACCAACTAAAAATCTTTAGGAAAATCTGAATAGGAAAAGGGAAGTAACTGAAAGCAGCTTTCACATTTCAGACAGCAAATACCTCATGAAGCTTGTCTGCAAGAGTTGGGTGCCTACATAGATATCTATCCACACAGATATCCATCTACATAGAAATCAATATTTGACTTTTACAAAGAGCATCTCTGAGACATGCTGAGCATGATGAAAGAATTATTTCATGCACCTGAGAATATTTGTGTCACTTCCTGGGGCCCCCTTGTCCTGCTGACAGCATTATTTGGGAGTCACAGTTAGCAAAGGCTGCTTGAAGATATTATTCCACTGTGACTCAAAACAAAGAAGGACAATACTTCCCCTCATAACCCCATTTTCTTTTTTTCAGCAAGGAAAGAAATACAGCCTTGATTTAAGATGTTGGACATTTCCATCAGAAGGAGAAGTCTAAAAGTAAAAGAGATCCCAACAGTGGAGTTCAAAGGAGCCAAACTCCAAGACTCAAGAGCCGACCTCCAACCAGACATAATGCAGTGTCTTTCTATAGAAGCCTGCTATTTCTGACCCCTCAGTAAACATCATCCTAGCACAGGGGGGTGTGCTGGGCAGTGAAAGAGCTACTTAGCACAGCAACAGCAGTTACACTCCACTGCTTTGTATCTAACTGAGAAATAAAATAGAAAACAGACCTCTTCATTTCAGAACTGGAGTGTTCATACCAATCGTCTATTTAGGTATTTTTAGATACCCTTTGGGAAATTAAAGATGCTGTTCAAGAAAAAAGACCTTGACATACACAACTAACTGTGGCAGACATGACTAAAGCACGGTGGGGCAGGGAAGAAGCATTTCCAGCTGACCCATTCACCCATCAGTTTTCCACCCCTCCATATCCCTAGAAATGTGCGTGCTCTTTGACCACATACCATGACCTGGCACGTAAGAAGTTAAGTACCAGCTCAGGGTAGCAACACACACTCAGGCTAACAAAAGTCTCTCAGATTAGTAAGACTCTGCAGATGACTGATGATGATGAACGTAATTGGCAGCAGGAACCTGATTTCCTGCAAGCAAAGCATGTAAGTGAGCAACAGCGAAGATATTCAAGTCCTGGAGCCATAAACTGCTCTTCTGGATCAAGTGAAGGCTATTCTTGGTATAGACTTCAGGATAAGACAGAAATTGTATCCCACTTTCTTCCATGTCCTCAGTCTTTAGATTAGATTTGGCTGCTAGCAACAATTGAGAGTGGCTGGAGATTTCTTGGCTGAAATATTGCACTGCTTGTTAAAGGAGAAATAATGGGTCTGATATATATTGCCTGCATTCTTTTCCAGACCTAAGAACAAGTGGTTTGTTTTCTTATCAGTACACAGTGACACTAACTATGGATAAGGACATGATTTCAACTTTGTATTTTTTTTTTGCACAAAATATTTTCAAAAGGTCATTCAGGTATTTTGACACATATTTTCCCTGAACTGGGCCATGACATCAAAATCATTCCTATTTTTGCAAATTTTGTCAATGTTATTTATTATTTTAAAGATAAAGATGTGTTTTGGCACTGCTGACTACAAGGCTTTGTTTAAAATAGATTTCATTGGCTTGCGGTTCATTTCTGTACTCAATCATGGAGGTGATAGGGAAAATTTTGGCAGCTCTTTACACTGAGACAACATTAAGTGCAATCAAGAAGTGTTTGTAGTCTTTTCAGTTGCATGAAAAATTTCATCTTCTCCTAATCCCCTTCCTAAAAATACGAAGCCTTTTTTATAGAAATCAGTTCTTTTCATGAATATATAAACTAGCTGAAAATCCTGTTTTCTCTCAGTAAAGTGTCAAAAAAGTTTTGAGCAGACCTAAGCTTTGTCTTGTTTCAAAGTGTGCCCAAAAGTCTGTTCTTACCCTTCTTTCTCACCAGCTTTCAAGAAAGCACGTGTGTTCCAGCAGCGGTTTCCCTTCCCACAAGGACGTGATGAGCTGTGGTTGCAAACACTTGGAGCTCCCTGTGCACACGAGGTGCTGTGTGGGCCCACAGCTGCCGGGCACAGCCCTAGGACTGCATGCCCTCAGCAAATGGTGGGACAAAGCTCAGCAGAAAGCACATTGCCACTGTCATCACTTTTGGAAAACCTTCCTTTGATACCTTCAGTCCCCCTTCACCGAGTCCTCTCTCTTTAGGTTATATGCAAAGCAGCTGAGCCTCTTCACCTTCCTCTGTTCTGTTTTTCAGGAATAGATGCAGGCAGCATGCTCAACTCCTTTGGCTGCTGTCATGCCATTGCATTCCTGTCAAGCTGCTCCTCTGAATTCCTGCTCACTAGTCTTTCATCAGCAGTGACCTCTGCACTGCTTGAGTCAGCTAACACCTCATTTGCTTTCATGTGAAGTGCCTCCTGGGCAGAGGATATTGCCAGTGGCAGGTGGGTGAACTCCTGCTCATCACTGGTGTGCTCAGGCTGTCAGTCTGCCATACCTGCCCCCACCCCACACCCCCTACATCCAACTCAGTTTGCAGGGTCTGGGCTATGTGTGTGAGAAAATGCACTGTAGATGTGTGGGCAGCATAGTCTTGAGTAGAAAGTGGTTTTCTCACGGTGACTTTGAAGAGCTCCTTCAGCTCTGTGTATCTGGATCTTGTCACTGTGTCTTTTGAGATCCTCAGACAAAGCTATTCTTTTTTTGTTCCTCAGGTCTCTCCTTTTTTCCTTCTTTCTCTATGCTTCCTCTCTTTTTAGATATGTGCTTTAGTATACAAATTTCAGTCATTTCACTCACTGAAACACATCACTGAACACATCAACATTTGGAGGGTTTGTGTTTTTCCTCTCTTTCATTTTACTTCAGTGAGGTCTGAGTTTAATGGCTTTTTTATTATTTTCTGCTAGATAGAATAGCCTAGTGGTTTGTAGCCTTAGGACACACATTGTGGAATATTTGCCATATTCACACGGTCTCTAATATCTATATTTTTAAAATAATCCCTTAAACCTCATTGAGAGCTTAGAGACAAAGATGCTTAGAGACAAAGATGCTTAGAGACAAAGATTTCAATAAGGCTGTGTCTCAAACCACTTAGAACAGTGCTGTGAAAATTATTTCTTAATTATATAATTTGTTTAGGATTGCAACTTGCTCTCTGAATTGAACTTTCCATTGCAGTAGACTGGGAAAGTACATATAGTCAGCTCTGCTGAGGGAAAACTGAATTTCCAGATATTAAGGGGCAATGTACTAACTTGATTGATAGCAGCCAGCTCAGAATATGTTGGCTTTCTCTGCTACTGCTTCTGCTCCTGTCTTTGTATTTTCTTCTTTTATTTTAATCAGTACAGTCCCTGAAGATTGTAACTGCTGTCCTCTGGAAGGGTGTTTCTTGTGGAATTCAGAATATGCAGCATTTGTTTGACCTCTGCCTCCTGTTGTACACGGTCATGCTCCACATTTCTTGTCCGCCTTTCTTTATGGCTAATAAATTCAAATATTAGAGAAAATTATTCTTCCTTTCTGCCAGCTGGTCTTGCTTTATGCAAAGATGTTTGTGATGCCCCAAGGATTGTGCATCAATTGTATGGATAATCCCACAGGCTTCTTGTTGGTCTTATGCTAAGTATTTCCTAAACTATAAACAACTGGCCTGCAGTTTAACACCAATCTGGCACTCCTTGAGTGTATCACACTCACTCACAGACACACACAGACACAGAGCTCAGTTTGCTGAGCACTAATGCTGTCTAAACTAGTTTGTTTGTACTGTCTCTAGGTCAGATTGATAAGTTTGATATTTTTCACTAATATCTCAGCTTGCTGGTTTATGCATCTCTAATTGCGTGGCTCTCAGACACAACAAAATGATCCCCTTTTTTTCCTCATATGTATTTCTTCCCACTTCCATGTGTAAATGCATTAGTGTTTAAGGAGTCCTCACTCTGTTTCTTATCTGTTAGGGTTTTCTGAGATACTTACCTTGATTTTTTTTTGGTCGAAACCACATAGACTCAAGTTTTTTGATGGCTCATGGCCAACATTACAAGCTCACCTATCATTTACTTCCCATATAGTATCATTTACAATGGGCTCATGTAGTTCAGTATTATTCAGAAATAAACTGCTGGGTTTGACTTATATAGAAAATTAATCAGCCCATTTCTTCCTTGGATGCTTAGATGTGTATGTAAGTCTGTACTATAAGTTTTCAAATACTTTAAACAAAAATAATAATAATAACAATAATTAATTAATGTGTTAATGTATGCCCTTTTATAAATATGATAGTCTTTTTGCATAAACTGGCTACTGAATTTAGTAGATTGTGGAAAAAATAAAACTTCATAGGCAGCACAAAAAATGAAACCTGCCTTTCTCTGGCTTTGTTTCTCAGGACACACTGCATCAGTACAGACTCACTGGTGCCTGATATGGTTTGTGCTCCTACTGCAACAAGAAGACATTAGCAGGGAGCTCTCTATCAAACTGTCTGTATGCAGTAGTTGAGTAGGAAGAGAGCATATCTGAGACCTCTGACCCTTTGTCAAAAATCACCAGTTGATTTAAAAGGCAAGGCATGATAACAGAAAAGAAGTAGACAATCTGAGTGTTTAAACAACATTTCGTTGGGAAATCCAGCTTAAAAACAAGGCCAAGAGAAAACACCACTGCGTAGTGTAATCTTTTATCTGAGATCAAAAATATGCTTTAAAGTAAAATCTCTTGCTAGAGATTTTCACTCAGCTGGGCTAACTTGTTCATTGAACTCCCTTATATGGATAACTTCTCTTTCACTTCTTGTCCAACTTATATTTCATAAATTGTGCAGTCTTTTAGGTAATTGACAATATGTCTATTCGGTGTCCTGCAAGCATCAAAATGATCAACTTCCATCTGGTCTTCTTTTAAAAAACATTTCCCACTTCAAAGTCCAGTAGAAGCATTTTCCCCATATTGTCAACAAATTGCTCTCTCATTTAACTTCTGACCCTTCCTGTTGCCCTAAAGAGATGCTACAAAATAAATTGTCCTCAAAAAAAATTTCCAGAAAGAGTTTTTTTTTCTGACTGCCAGCCTAAAGATATGCCTATGCCTGGTCTTGCACTTTCCTTCCTGACATTAGTTCTGGCAGCTGTCTAAAAGAGGCTGATATATTCCGTGTGCTGGAGATAGGTGCATTAAACAGAGGTGTCATGCAGCTAGCAGGACATAAAGGAATGTGGCATTGCCATCTTATTCCCAGTTTGGCTGAGTGTTGGTTGTAAAAAACATCTAAGAAAAGCAGTAAAAACTTTGCCTTCCTTATCACCATCTACCTCAGCATAGCATTAATATTGGCACTCGTGGAGCAGCTAAATGCTATCATTATCTGTAAAGCAGAAATGCTTTTACTACATTTATTAACCCTTTTAAATACAGGAAAATTAATTTTTTAAATGCATCAGTACAATGATTTTAAATCAGAGGTTGTCAGAGAATTGAAATAAAACCCCTTTATTTTCTCTGTTGTAGTTCATATTCTAAATTTATTTAAGAGTCTAGCTAGGAAAAAATATGAACTAGGAATCTGATTAGACTCAGTAGAAAGCAGTGTCATTAGGTTTTTTCCTTTCTTTCTTTCTTTCTTTCATTTTTAACAGGAACAAACCACACCTTAGAAGTACTGAGTTCTGCATGTGTAATACATCTCTATCTCAGGACAAGACATGCTGGAGCAGAAAGGATCTGTTAAGTGCTTAGTTCCTATCAACTTTCAGTCAGATTTGGGCATCTCTCTGAGATTTTCTCCACATATACATGACCTGACACTTGTCCCTTTCTGCAAACACTCTGCTGCCCACTGCTAGTAAAGGCTGGCTCACCAAGTGCTCTTGGCTTTGGATAAGAAACTTTTACAATTATAATTATAGCATAAATATAGCTGTTAGAGAACAGCTTGCACTCTACACCTCTGGGACCACAGATGGAAAGAGGCTGGATGGACAAGGAGCCCAGGAGTGAAGGGATGCACCCACTTTCTTCTGGGAACCCCAGGTAACAGCAAGTTCTTCCAGCAGGGCATGGGGATGAAGGGAAGAGAAGCAACCTACAAGAAAGACCAGCAGAAGTGTGGCTGTCCTCCTGTTGGAAAGAAGGTGACACATTTGTTTGTGCTTCAAAACATATTTCTTTTTGTCTTGACCTAAAAGTAGTGGCTTTGCTGATCAATTTAGTTGGCTAGAACAACTAGGAAGAAGTCTTGTTTTGAAATAAAAGAGGAGAAAACCACCTCTTACATCTTGAGAATACAAATTCCTCCCCACTTGCCACTGGAGAACACATGACTTATTCTTGTAGCTCTCCTGAGCCTATTGCTGCTGCACAGCTGTCAAGATCCAGAGCAATTCTAACCTTACCTGAAAGCAGAATGGCTAGGGAAAAATCCCTGTAATGGTGCTATCTGTAAATGAGAGAACCGGGGGTATAAATCAAAGGCTTTTGACTCTCATTTCGGTGAAGCAGAAAATAGAATTGTCCAACTTAAAAACAGAGAAAAAGAAGAACAGTGCATGGGTATAGAGAAGATGGACAATAGATTAGCTTAAGGATTTAAAGCATCACTGCAGGAGCTCACACATAAGGCTTTTCAGTACACCTGTGTGTGCTTGAAGGTATATCCTGCTCCACAAGTATTCCCTGCCCTAAGATTTCAATAGAGAAAGGATGAAAATAATAAAGGATTCAGCTATGAAGACCAAAAAATAGTGCCAAGAGAAGCAAATAATTCTCTCACAATACTAATTTCTTCTGCTGCTTTTCTATCAGTCAAGAAACAGACGCTTTGAACAGATT
Organism: Geospiza fortis; assembly: GCF_000277835.1. Classification (NCBI taxonomy): domain Eukaryota; kingdom Metazoa; phylum Chordata; class Aves; order Passeriformes; family Thraupidae; genus Geospiza; species Geospiza fortis. The sequence continues at coordinate 1,798,914 of NW_005054391.1, forward strand.
TTACCTCATTAAAAACCAGTATTGTATGAAGAATATCAAATGTGCACTTCACATTTAAAAAGTGTAAGAACAAAATCTTTCTTTTATATTACATCAACATTGATATTAGCTTTTAAACCCCTGTGGAAAAGCTGAGAAGTTTTGCAAAAGCTACTTCAATACAGTTATACAGTAATACACTTGTTCTTACATACATAGCAGAAACTATGATACAGATTCATATGCCATCAAGATTACATTAAAGAAGCATTTTTCTTTGGCCCAGCAATAGCCTTCTGATGGGCTTGTGGTAGATTATAATTAATGCATAATAAGTCCTATCTTCACCTACATACACTCATGATAAGATCTTTTTTGAATCAAATTTCAGAACCTCCCAAAGAAGAATAGGCAGTAAGACATGAAGTCTGCCTATGCTTCCTTTGATTTCTGAGCTCATGCTTTCACAACAGGTATTTTGAGTGTTATAAATCAAGAGCTGCCTTCCTTAACCCTTCAAGTGACAATATACATTATTAATTGGTTGAATCAAGGTCATTCACTTAATCTGTGTAGGCATATCAATATATTCTTACATTCCTTTTGTTCTGAAGTAAAAAAAGGTACAAGGAGTATGGAACAAAATTCCAATGTATTTGGGCATACATGCATTTGGCTTAGAAATTAAACTCAACTGCCCCCAAAGCCTAGGCATTGGCTCCTTATAGATATTGTGGTAAAGGTATCCAAGAAAAAAAAGGATACACAAGTGTCTGAACAAACTCAGACAGAATTTCTTTCCCTTCAAAATCTATCTTTCTCAAGCATCACTTATCACCAGTGAAATATTACTTATGACTATTAAATCTGCAGCATACTTTAAAACTCCACTGTCAGCACGAGTCATGTTTCATCAGGAAAATAGCTCTGTTCTTAATAACTGCTCAATTTGTTCCCTCATTTTTCCTTTCCTTTAGAGGTTGTAGCCATAACTCTCGTGAAGTCCACACATCGAGAACACAGATGGTGGAAGGGCTCCAGTAGCATGACTTTAAAATTAATTACAGGGTTCAAGATACCAGTTCTTGTAGCCAGATTACTCTGTGCTTCCCTCACATGATTCAGAGCATTCCTTAAAAATTTAAGGATTTCATACTTGTGAAAAAGCTTAAAGAAAATTATTTAAGTCTAGCCTAAATTCTCGCAAGCTTAAAAAAAAAGAAATAAAAATTAAAGCAGTGGAAAATTAGGACACAAAATTCCCTGTCTTAAGGAATTTTCATTACATTTTGAAATAATGTACAAGGCAAAAGAGGAAAAAAAAGAGAAACTTTTCAGGTTGCCCCTTCTTAGAACCACAGGGTCATTTAGGATACAAAAGGCTTCTAAGATTGAGTTCAACCATTAATCTTGATCTGACCCAGCTTTGGATCTGGCTAATAATGTCCCATTAGATTATGGTGAAGGAATTTCAACTGGACATACAAGACCAAAACAAAACAGACTGTAGTTGAGTACATAAGATTACTTACAGACATCAGATTTTGCCTTCTTGAATATCAATGAACATGATAAGGGACTTTCTCTCCTGTTAAATAAATGTTTAAGTTGCTTATTGTGGCATTTTCATTTTTCTCCTGAAATTAAAATAGTTGCTTGTGAGTCTCAGACTGACAAGGGTACTGGACGCTTCCAAAATACCTCTGATAATGTTAGGCTTCACTATCAGTTGGAGGAGAATAATATTTCCAGCACACACCACGATTTTTATACTGCCTAATATCAGTGTAGGATGTTCTAGGATAGCTTTTTATATTCAGTCTCTCAGGAACTGAGCTAGAAGGGCTTTTCTGGCTCACTTGTCAATACAATGGTGCTCAACCATGCTATAACGCATCTAGGGATTAATTTATTGCCATTAACAGATCCATGAGGGAAACACAGGTGGCTAGGAACAAAAATTACCTATCAGAAAAGCAGGAGTATTGAAACTTTTTGAGTAATGAAAAGAGAAAATAGATTGTAAGTGAAAATGACAATACTGCTAGAGAAGACTGTCTGTTACGGGTGACTGCTGACAAGCAGTAGTGTGATCCAGCCAGTGATGAAGGAAAAGCAGACAGAGATATATCTCTGATTTAAGGAATGAAATCACCATAACACAAGAAACCTCTAGGGAGAGTAAATTTTGCTATACTGGAGTGACTTCAACTTGTGTAACCATAAGTAAACGAAATTTAAGGTAACAAGGGCAGGTATTTGTAGTAGTAGTGTAACCATGGCAGCAAAGAACTCGGTCTAAAAAAGACTCCACCTGCTAAAGGACTTGCATAAATACTTGCCATTTGGCCTCAAAGAGCCCTTGACTACCATAATTACACCTCTAATAATATCCAAGCTAGAAATGCTGCACATAATAACCACAATATAAATGCTTCTTCAGACTAAAACTGCCTTAAAAGGATCCAAAGCCATTTGGTGTCCCTAGCATACTCTCCATTGATTTCAGTGAACTTTTGTCTCAGCCCTTTTAATGTTAAAGATGAATGTAACATATTAAATTATTGAACAGAGTACTTGGTCTTAATAAGAGCAAATTATTTCTTCAGGATAATAAAACTGATTCAGCTGTAGTGGGATAACAGAGAAAACAGACTCAAGGAAAACTAATTAAAGCATCTTGAGTATAGAACTAAGTTTCTTCCTCCCTGACATAAGAAATTATTTTCAGAGCTTTTATAAAACATTTATTCTCATGTAAGGAAGGTAATAAAAGTGATATGCTGTAGCCTTCTTCCCTAGCCAAGATCAAACTACCTACCTTCTATGAAAGGGAGCAAATTGCCCAGAGTGTGCCTCTTGAACGCAGAAAAAAATTGTTTGCTATTGAAATGTGAAAGTCTATTAAGTGTTGGGCTGTGATTGCTTTCCAATTAGCTTTTCCAAAGTTCTAAGGAAAAAAGAAAGCCAAGGTGGATCCCCAGCTTGCAAGACAGCTATTAGATTTCTACACAACCAAGGGTCACCGGATGGCTGTGCTTTATTCCATCATCCAGACATTTTTCTGTTAAGGAGAAAAGGATTTCTAGGAGGAATCGAAGGGCAAAGCTAGAGAAGGTGAGTTGTTCTTTAATTAGTAAAGGCATTGCTGGCTCTACTGAAGGTCAGCACTCCCCAGCAATGGACACAGGCAATTGCAGTAAATATGTATGGCTACCAAGGAGGTGATTGAAAGGGTTGAGTGGAGATATTTAGACTGAGGGGGATAAATTTGGGCCAAAGAAGTTTTGGAGCATGAACCAGAGCAGTGTGTGGCAGTCAAACAAGTCAGTAGAAAGAGAAAAGTAACATGTTAACATGATCAACAGAAATATGAAACAGGGCCCTCTCTTACAGTGACTACTGTGGGTACTTCAAGCCTTGATAGAGAGGGGTTAGATCTAAATAATCATTTATGCTGGTATTTAACTGCAGATATGTGAGAAGCCCTGTTGACATTGCCAAGCCAATTTCAAAGAGAAGAACAGATTTAAGTGCTTTGCTGGATGAGGGCCAGAGACAGCTGAAGTTAGCACTAAGATCACTTTGGAGAGTTCTTTTTATTTCTGAATTCTCAGAGCACCCAAACCTCTTCCTGGATAGTCTTGGGAAGGATTATCAAGGTAAAGCAGATTTAAAACATGCAGATTTAAAAACACCTGGAACAGACCTTTGCATAGACAAGAATGAATTTCCTTTAGCTCTTAAACAGAAATTTTTTATTAGGCTTTCAAACAGCTTTAGGGGCTATTTGTTGATTGAGACTTTTAAAACAAAATATCCAGACAAATTTCTATTTCCCTCATTCAAATTACTTTATAATCTTCATGATCTTATTTTTTCAGGTAAAAAAAAGGACTATGTCCAAAAATATTTCCTCAGAAACTAGATTGTAATAATAAATGCCAGCCAGATATACCAGAGAGCCTTTCTTTTAGATGCTATAGCTTGTTTTTAAAAGCTATTTGAAATCAATTATCACACTGGGAAGGACTGAAAAGGTGGGCTTCAATTCAACAGAATTGGCTTCTGTGTTTTCTAATATCTGGAAGAGAAATTTTCTTCTTGGTTTTACAGAACTTCTTTCAGACTGTGCTAGTTGCTTTAGACAATCAAGAAAATCACACTCCAGACATGGCTGACTACAAAAGTTCTACTAAATTCACAGGAGTCTAGAATTTTTTCCAGTAGAGTTGTTTCCTAACCCCTGGGTCAAACTAATAGAAAAGGACAAATCCCCAAACTTTAATGTGGTCTGAATTGTTATGGACAAATCCTTGAGAACCAAAGGCCCTTTCATCCGTTCAGATTTGGAACAATGCACATTTCCAGCATACTAACTTTTACAACTTGAGGATATAATGCAGTGCTAGAACGTCTTTTTACCACTCACACTTGCCTGAAATTGCATCAGTTCTTACTTGGTTGGAAGCAAGGACTTTGCCTTTTTTCCTTCAATTTCTTAAAAAATTAGGCTTCTACAGGTTCTTACTGTTCTTACTTGAAAATAAAGTATTCAATACAGACTTCACAAATCAATTTTGTTCATGACTGAAAGACAAGCACAGTATCTGGAGGACTTTTTGGACACTGTAATGGAGCACTCTCTGTTTACTTGTGCAGTTTATAAAGAGTTCAGGATATGGACAGTGCATATGCTCAAAGCAAACCCTCACACAGGGAAAAATGTAGTGCTCCTGTTCTCCAGTACAGATTTAGAATGTATCCAAGTCTATTCTCCATCACTGCTTAGCTAGCACTTCAGGAATTCCTAGCTAATTGACAGTGATGATTAGAAAGAATAGCATTATCTCATATTTAGGGGAGCTGCAAAATTCCAGCCTCAGCATTCCTGTGACATCTGTGTGCGAAAACAGGGACAACAGATGAAGATGGCTCGGGGAGCCTGCTCTGAATATCTGTATTCAGGGGAAAGGTTTTGGATTGGTTTATCTTTGTGTCACGATGAAAAGCTTTATGATTAGGGTAGTATTCTTACTGGGACACTATTTCTCATTGCTTATTGCTGCAGTAAATGTTCAGAGCCCCAACAGCAGCACAATTCATTCACTCAAAGGGATGGAAGTTGTTTTATTTTTCATTGGGTGAATTTCCACAGGTGTCAAAAAAAAAAGGCTATTTAGAAGAACTACCCAGTTTGTCAAGACATTAAAGTTAGATGAATCTTCCTGCCACAATTGTATTAATGGGGTTTTATATTAGCAATTAATTCTATAACAAAGAACTTGTTCTGGAGAGGTGTCCCTTTGGTACACAAAACATTGCATCCTGCCAAAGATCCTAGTTGCAGATACACTGAAACTTATATTCCTTCCTGACTTCTGAAACTTGGCCATGATTTATCCCCAGGGGGCTTGGCACCTGCCAGTGTCTCTTATTGCCTTACAAATTACAAAGTTTTCCAACAAACATTCTTTCCTCCCTTTGAAATCTGTAAATACTATACTATATAAACATTTATTTTAATGAGTATTTTTAATGCTCCATTTTCAATTAATTTGTTGTGTTACTTGGTTAGTATTTTCACTGATTTTCCTTTAAAACTGCTCATTTGGAATATTTTGTTCCTCTGGAGTGAGCTTTTCCCTTCACCCCTGTGGCTCTCAGCTCATGTCTATGGGTACATGTTCTCAACGCCTTGGGAGATGAGCTTACACAACTTATCACTGGATCAGTGCCCCAAGTGGGGTTTCTAAACTTATTCAGTCTCCAACATTTCCTTTCTCACAGAGCTCCTTTAGGCCTGAATCACTTCTGTGTTTATTCTCTTTAAAAAATAAGAGAATAAAATTTTTTAAATTATTAAGGTTTTGGTTGAGCACTGTGAGCAATGTGCTTAATACAGAGTTTGACATATTGCAATAATTTTTGTGAGGTGTTATGCCCTACAGTGAGGCCTCACCTTTAAAAACATTAAAAATCTTCCTAATTTTCACAAGTTCAGAGCACTCCTGGATTCCAGCAGCTTTGGTGGGAATGTTGTGTCAGCCCTGGCCTTCCCTGCAGTCAGGAGGATTTTTAGCACAGGGTGAGTTTGGCCGATACACTTAACAATATGATCAAATCACATTCTTTTTGAGCCTAGGTAAGGATTTCAGTTCCTCACTTTAATGTACTCCAGTCTGAAACACTTGCTCTTAACAACTGTGAAAAAAAGGAAATGTTCAGGAGAAAGTTGTGCTTTATGCTGGAGTGGAACTTGAAGTGATCTCCTGAGATATCTTTTATTTGTATGTTAAGCAGAACGCACATTTATAGTGCTGTATAAATAATAATAATAATGCTATCATCTCTCTGTATTCTGTTTATTGTAATCTGTTTATTCTGCAAAACTTGGCAATGAAAGTAAAAATAGCCTCACTATGTGTTTTCAGTGAAGATCCATAGCTATTTTTATTTCATACAAACTTGTTCTTCCCTAGTTATAAGGCACTTTGTATTTAAAGCTATCAAAGGAAAACAAAACCAAAAAAAATCTCATAAACAAATGTTCTGACATCATTAAGTAACTCAGCTCCATAAAAACACATGGCCATATAATCCAGTAATGTTCTTAAGTACTCCACAATCAAATCAGTGAAGAGTTCTACCTAAAAATAAGAGGTGGTTGATGGCCAAATGAATTTTAAAAATTAAAAAAATTAAGTGGAACCATACAACTTGAAGAATTAGTCATGACACAAGAAACCTTTTACCTATAAATCAGTGTGAAACCATCTCAGTTTCAGTAAGTAGCCACACTAGTTAGGGATTGATGGTCTGTAGGGATCAACATTAAAAGGCAATAGCTACCACATTGTGGTATACAAGATATTAAAGCTATTTCCCGTACCCAACCGAGGAAATCAAGAAAGCATTCAGATATTAATGTCAGCCAGCATTTGTGAAATGAATAGGCTTGACCTCAGTACCCCCTCTTTTCCAGCAAAAACGAGAAGCTGCAAAAAGTGTCTCCTTATTTGTGACCTCGAAATCACCAATTCTGTGAATGATTAACTTATTATAGAAGGAGAAGGAGGACAAGAGAACTGGTAAAAGGAAGAAACACAGAGTTGTGCAAAACTTGCCCCTCATAAAAACACCCTTTCCACGGATAAACAGTTTCTTCAAGCTTTTAGGCTGCCAATCCTGCTCTTTTATCACCTGTAAATATAGTAATGCATGTAAGAAAACCCTCCTGTAATAATTCAGGGAGAAAACATGAACTGACGCTCTGGGAATTAATCACAGTATTTTATATTACCCTAGTATGAAAGTCACCACCTTTAGATACTTTCACACATCATGCTTCCCTGTTTAAGCCGTTCCCAGAGGATTTGCAACAGTTTCCTCATTCCAAGTCTCAGAAATTGCTACAAATGCAGTAATCAACATTGGAAACCCCCAGCAGTACAATTTTAAAAGCAAGAACTCTACACTGCTGCAGGAGATTTTAGTGTGGTTTAATGTTGACAGACACCAGCCTCTCACTGAGCAACACGTGCAAGAGCCAGGGGACACAAGTTTACTCTGGGAAGAGATGGGGATCACATGTTTTTAAATCTGGCCACAATGATAATTGATCTCCTCCAAAATAAAACATAGCAAACTATGCTGCATTAACACCTCATTTGCATAGGGATCCTAAAGGCTGAATGCAAAGAGAGTGTAGCTGAAGGCATGACTTCCCCACTGCAAGCAGTCACCCAATGCAGCAACAATCCTAATGACTCCAGGAAAATTAAATTGATGCCCATCCTTGAACTGCAAAGGCCCTAAAGCATCTCTCAGGATGCTTCAGCTGTGGCTTGGGGGCATGGAATGGCCTGAATGTGCATCTCTCAGGCTGATGGTCACATGAGATGTTGGCTTATTCTGGGCTATATCATAGCAAAACCCCTGGCTAACCCTGCCTCAGAATGGCCCTTGTCAGCCCTAAAATCTTCTTTATTGGTCAACAATGCTTCTGAGGACACCGCCCAAATGCTGAAACAGAGTTTGTCCATCAGGGAAGGTGTCTGGGCATCAGAGAGCAGTATGTGTGGCGCCCTATGAGCCAGTTCCATGAGCCAGTTCATGCCTAAATGCTGCCTAGTGGATGGCTCTAAAACCAGATTGTACTTCCCTGGGACTAAGGGAGGGGCTGTTCCTCTCCTGCCACTGTGCTTTCCATCCAGCTGCCTCTGCAGGGTGATGGAAGAAGCTGGGTGCCACGTCCTGTGGGTGGCAGCTTCTGCGTGGTCAGTCTCACACAGTGCTGGCCCTTCTCAGGTGCCACACTTTTGGGTTATCTGCACCAAGGGTTACACCTTGCAAGCCCTGCTCGCATGTAATGCAATTGCTGACCTGCAGTGCCTCATTTTTCCTCCCTTACTTTAACTTTATTAGCTAAACATAGCAAGACCACATCCCCCCATGTGACCAGGGGCTGCTTATTGCATCTTGCAGAATCTATCCAAATTCAGTACCTGCATCACTTCTGACAGTTTTTGCTGCAAAGGCCTCTGTCTTTGCAGCCTTTTTGCAACCTGTCAGTCCTTTGTTTCTTTCTAGCCCTTCCTGGCCCTGGGTTGAAGTACATTATTAAAAATTCCTTGCAGACCTACATTAGTATAAATTAAGAGGTAGAGGACATTATCCTGCGTACTATGTGAATTTTTATTCAAATAATTCTATTAGCATAATTACCTTTTTCAGAAATTAAATTAATATTATTACACTTGATGTGCTACAAATTATAAAAGCAAAATTTCACTTGTAAGGTTGCACAGTTCTCAAGCAATTAGCCATATTGCACCCAGCAAACCAAAATTAAACACATAAATTAAACCAGCGGGGGGGATAATAATGTTAGAAAGGGGGTATAGGCTTTACGTGGTTTATTCATTCTGAAGCTCCAACTAAAGAGAGTTCTGACAGGAACAGGTCAGACAAGTGGGGTTAACAGGTTCCCCCACACTTTTCTAACCTGCAGTGTAAAAATCTAACTTGACAGAACAATTATGTGGACTACTTTCACTAGAGATAATAACATAATCTAAACAAGTCATCTCCTTGTGTGCTCCATGTATAATCTTGCAATCTGTCCCTAATTTTTACAATACATAGCTGTTATTGGCATTTTAATCAATAGGCACATTGGATCTGAATTCACACTTCTTTTATGATTATCAAGTGCCTGTGGTTACATTCATGTACAGCCACCTACACAAAAATATACAGCAATTTATAGACACACCTTGTATTCCACAGACATTAATTATTACAGCTGCCAAAATGTATCAGCATAAAGATATATTTCCAGGATTGCTAAAGCATTTAGGTGACAGCAGTAAATTAAATAGCTTGGAGAGACATGTGAATGCTATTGAATGGTCTCAAAAGCGTCGCGCACACAGAGTTTGCTGAAATTCTTCTAGACCAGCTTCAACATAGGAAATGTCCTGTGTTTGAAAAGTACACATTTGTTTTACCAAACTTAGAGTTATTCCAGTCCCCCAGGTGAGGGACCCATTCTGTCCTTTGCTGTGCAAGTGCTCACCATGATGATGTGGAGGAGCACTCCACCTCTGCTGTCTGGCACATCACAGTCAGCAGGGATCAAGAGTGCTTACAGCATGCTCTGCTCTCTCCATCAAATGACAATTTTCTTTGAGGCCAAGCCTGGAGTGCTGCAATGGATGGCTATAAACTCTTCAGGAGGGACAATTGTTTAGCTTGGAGAAGGCTGAGGCAGGACCTCATCGATGTCTCTAAATCTCTGAAGGCAGGGTGTCAGGAAGATGGATCTGGTGGTGCCAAGCAATGGGACAAGAGGCAAAGGGCAGAAACTGAAGCACAGAAGGTTCCACCTGAACATGAGAATGAGCTGTTCACTGTGCAGGTGGCTGTGCATTGGAACAGGTTGCCCAGAGAGGCTGTGGAGTCTCCCTCACTGGAGATACCCAAAAGATGTCTGGACACATTTCTGAGTAATGTGCTCTAGGAAACCCTGCTTGAGCAGGAAGATTGGACTAGATGACATTCAGGGATCCCTTCCAGCCTTAACCATTCTGTAATTTTGTCATAGGCAAGGAAAAAAAGGTGGTGGAGTAGCCTTGTGTTTTGATTGGTTAGAAATGAATCATGTTGGCCATAGGGCTGAATGTTTATGTGCAGGAATCAGAGGGAAGGCCAAGAAGGCAGAATTCAGGTTGGGAATCTCTTCTAGACCACCTAACCATGATGAAGAGGCAGGCAAAATGTTCTATATGCAGCTGACACAGCTGGTGAATGAGCCAACTAGGGAAGGCATCCCACTCGACCTGCTGTGAATGGGGAAGGGCTGGTGCTTGGGGCCTCTCTTGGGCATAGTAATCACAATTTTGATTCTTGGAGAAGTAAGGAGAGGAGTTATCAAATACCTTGGATTTCTGAATGACAGCCTTTGGCCTCTTTAGAAAACTAGTTTGCAGAGTCCCTTGGGAAGCAGTCCTGAAGGGGGAAGGAGTCCAGGAAGGCAGGACACTTCAAGAGGAAAATCTTAAAGTCACAGGAGCAGGCTGCCCCCAAGTCCCAAAGGGGAAGCCTGGCTAAACAGGAAGTTTTGTCTGGAACTCAGGAAAAAACTGCACCTCCAAAGAAGGGACCCATGCACTTTAAAAGAAAGGGCAGGGAACATGAGAAGACTACAACAATGTTATAAGATTACACCAGGAGAAAATTAGAAGGATCAAATCCCAAGTAGAACTTAATCTGGCTAGTGTTGTAGAAGACAATTTTAAAACTTTCTGTAAATACATTAACAACTAAAGGAAACCTAAGGATGATCACCATCCTTTATTGGCTGCACAGCAAACATAGAGACAAAAGCTGAGGAACAGGCTGGGGTGCTTCATAACTCCTTTGCTACAGTCTTAGTATTAAAGACAGTTGTTCTTCAGGCCCTGTGATTTGGAAGAGAGGGAAAGAGAGCAAAACGAATACTCCTTAATCCAAGAGAAAATGGTCAGCAACTTAATATGCCTCTTAAGCAGACACAAGTCTATGAGACCAGGCAGCATCCACCCAAGAGTACTGAGGGTGCTGGCTGAAAAGCCACTTTCTGTCATTTCCCAGCAGTCCTGGCTAACTGGGGATGTCACAGTTCACCAGAAGTTAGGAAATGTAGTATTCATCTACAAGAAGGACAGGGAGGAAGATCTGGGGAACTACAGGGTTGTCCACATGACCTCAGTGCTGGGGAAGATCATGAAGCAGATCATCTTGAGTGCCACCACATGCATGTATGGAACAACCAGGGGATCAGGCCCAGCCAGCACAGGAGTGTGAAAGGCAGGTGCTCCTTGACTGATCTGATCTCCTTTCATGACATGCTGATCCACCTGATGGGTAAGGGAAAGGCTATGGATGTTGTGTACCTGAGCTCCAGCAAAGCCTTTGGCACCAATTGCACACCATTCTCCTGGAGAAGCTGGCTGCTCAGGGCTTGGATGGGCGCGCTCTTCTCTGGGTAAAAATTTCTCTGGCTGGGCTCAGAGAGGGGCATGAATGTGCTGCCTTCGGCTGGCAGACAGTCACAAGCAGCGTTCCCTAGGGATCAGCATTGGGGCCAGTCTCATTTAATGTCTTTATCAATATCTGGACTAGGGGATTGAGTGCGCCCTCAGTCAGCTGGCAGATGACACCCAGCTAGGTGGGAATGTTGATGTGCTGGAGGGCAGGAAGGCTCTGCAGAGGGATCTGGACAGGCTGAATCCATGGGCTGAGGCCAATTGTATGACATGCAACAAGGCCAAGTGCTGTGTTGGGTCACAACAACTCCAGGCAGGGCTGCAGGAAAAGGACCTGGGCTTGGTGGTCAACAGCAGCTGAACGTGAGCCAGTGTGTGCTCACGTGGCCAAGAAGGCCAGAAGGCACCCTGACCTGTATCAAAAATAATGTTAGACTAGCAGGACGAGGACAATGGAGCTGGTGAAGGGTCTGGAGCACAAATCTGATGAGGAGAAGCTAAGGGAGCTGTGGCTGTTTAGCCTGGAGAAAAGGAGGCTCAGGGAAGACCTTGTTGTTGTCTACAAGTACCAGAAAGGAGGTTGTAGTCAGATGGGGCATCGTTCTTTTCTCCCAGGTAACAAGTGACAACATAAGAGGACGCAGAGACAGGTTGCACCAGGGGAAGATTTAGATTGGATATTAGGAACAAATCCTTTGCAGGAAAGGTTTCCAAGCACTGGAATAGGCTGCCTAGGGAAGTGGTGGAGTTACCTTGCCTGTAAATATTTTAAAGATGTGCAGAAGTGGTGCTAGGGACATGGTTTAGAGGTGGACTTGGCAGTGCTGGGTTAATGATTGTACTTGATGATCTGAAAGGTCTTTTTTAATCTAAAATATTCAATAATTACACACATTGTATACAGTTCTTGCCTGAAAAAAGGGTAGAAATTCCATATTTTTCTGCCTGTTTCATAGTGCTTTGAAGAGGAAGCAGATGATGTGCTTACCATGAAATGTTCTGGAGTTTGGGTAGTTTTCTAGCAGAAGCCAGGTTATTTGCTTTGGCCTGAAATATACTGAATTGTTTGGAGGCTGACTGCTTTAGGGAGCATCTGTCTCCGCATGGTGCTGCAATAGCATAATGATATAGAAGTGATTTGCCAGTTCGGACAGATTTCAAGAGAGAGGCCTTTGACTTGTTTTCTCCTCATTCTTCTGTCTTTTAGTATGCCAGAGTGTGGTGATGTTTGCAGGGGTCCCAGGATGAGGGAAGAGACAAGAATGTTGACTCCATGTTTCAGAAGACTTGATTTATATTTTATTATATATATTATATTATATTAAAACTATACTAAAAGAATAGAAGAAAGGATTCCATCAGAAGGCTAGCTAAGATTAGAAAAGGAATGAATAACAAAGGCTTGTGACTGACTGAGACAGTCTGGACAGCTGGACTGCGATTGGCCATTAATTAGAAGCAACCACAGGAGACCAATCAAAGATGCACCTGTTGCATTCCACAGCAGCAGATAATCATTGTTTACATTTTGTTCCTGAGGCCTCTCAGCTTCTCAGGAGAAAAAACCCTAAGGAAAGGATTTTTCAAAAAATATCATGGCTGCACCAGAGTTTTTGTTTATTCAGGTTCTTATGTCACACTCTCATTATTCTCTTTTTTCTTAGTTGGAGTGGCTGTTCTAATATCCATGAAGGATTTGATTTATAGGGAATCTTTTACACATGAAGTTTACATTGTGAGTATTTGTCTAGTCCATATTAAATGGATGGAGTTTTGTATGTATTTGTAAATACATCTGGAAGAAGAGGAACTCCTGATAAAATAAATGTAAGTGCGTTTAAAATAGGTTAAGTAGTTTTGCACAATTGTTTGGTGAAAGAGACAAAATTAGTTCTTTCCAGTGTCAAAACTGAGTGTAGGAAGGAAGAGAAAGGAAAAATAATTCAGAATTTCTTTTAAGTTTCTCTAAATACATTAAATCCAAGATTACACAAAGTAATTGAAACAAATTGATCCAATCACACTTTGCATTACTTCTGTTTTCCAGCATAAGAAGGTATGCTTTTGCAGAAAAAGAAATGAGTATTTCATTTAGTCATACAGGTGTAAAGCCTTCTGGGCAAAGAGAAGTAGGATTAGTGAGTAAGACTGGCCTCAGTCAGGCCACAGGGCCTGTACAAGAGAAATGCACAGGGAGCTCAGAATATGCCATCATTTCAAATCCCAGTGAAGCACTGTCATGACAAATATGAGCATTTGCAGCAACTGCACTGAGTTTAGTGTTTACTCAGTGATGTACTTCTGCCTCAGGAGTGTGCCAGCAGAAAGAAGTGTGAGAAGATAATAAATTTGACCTGAAAAAGGACTTTTGTAAAGTCAGGAGGAAGATGTTGAGTCTCATTAGTGTGGTGACTCCTGAAGTGCTGTATAAAGGGAATGGCAGTAGGGGTGTAATTTGGTTCTCACTACCCCAATTTGTCCATATCCCGAGTACATCAGCTTCCAAAAGAATTAATTTAGTCTTTTTCCCTTGTATTGGTGTACAAGGGGAAGGATGTAGTTGTTGTGTCTACAACAGTTTATCATCTACAACGCTGTGTTCTTCTATCCTCCATCTACCCAGTATCAGAGATGGCGATGTACCCACTCACATCTATCAGTTCCTCTCTTCAGCAGTGACACACATTTCACCTTCACAGCAGCAGTAATACCTCCCTTGACTAATACCTCCCATCAGTGTATTTCCATGCCTGGCTCATGAAATATAAAAAAAAAAAAAGAAAATAGAAGGAACAAAAACAACAGCAGTAATGCGAAATCAGAGGCAGTGCAATTTTGCTAGAGTGTCACATCCATCCAGACAAAATGACCAAAAATGTTCAAATCAGCCCTACAATTTTCACTTTTCTGCAGTGTTTTATGCAGATGAAACTTGAAGACTTTTACAAATTTTTACAAAGAATCCAGTGCAATCCTGTGGTTTGATCTATGCATTGAAGAACATCAGTTTGAATGTACAAGGGTTTGTATTCCTCTCATTATTTGGAGAAGACCTATTTAAAATCAGTCTGAAAACTATATATCCACTATGTTTTTGATGATTAAAGCATTAATGGACTAGGTACCACTAGTTCAATACAGCAGGATTTCTGTGTTCCTCTAACGTTTTTTATTGGGTACAATAGAGAAAGAAAAACAATTAATGAAGGGTGATTTTGTTCTGAAATCATACAAGGGGATTCACCAAAACCATGAGTTCAAGTCATGTAATTAGTATTCAGCAGCCATAATAAGGAAATGAAGAGGGGCAAAATAATGCATACTATATATAGTTGTTTCACAACACCTTGTCAGGTATAAATCTTACCTTAAAGAAGCTGTGATACAGAGGTTATATGATTTTCTGAGGGAATTTTAGTCAGGTGCAGATATTCCTGCCTTCTATTATATTGCTTTAAGCACTAGACTGTGCTAAGTTAAAGATGATCATAGTCTACTGAGATTTAACTGGGCTTTTTCATTTTTTTTTTTCTTTTAATAAATAAGTGGGGGGTACGTTAATGGAGTTGTTGCCCAGGGCAGCTAGAACTGGAACAGGAATCAAGAGAGACTTTCAGAGTAAAGATAGAGGTGAAATGAAAATGAAAATATTAAAACCAAAAAACCTTAGATAATCATACAGTTTTTAAAATATTGGGAGAGTTGGGGAGAAGGGGAAGATCTTCTAGAAGTTCATCTCTAGTGGCTCCATCATCCAATGCTGGATTATTGTCCTTAGCTTGACCCTGTGGGGTATCACAATGGCTTTTTTGGACCCATCTTTTCTCAGAGTTTTTCAAGCTTGGGTATGTGACTGAGCTATAAAGATCTACCAAGCTGGGCTGGAGGACCTGGGAAGAAAGTACAAGGTATACCAAATATAAGGAACCAACTGGCACAATCTCGTTTTAAAAAGTGCCTTCACTACACATTCTCCCTCAGGCGCTAATTTTAGGTAGGAGAATTATGATATCCTATAGTATTGCATCTGTAATTTCAGAGCAAATTGTGTTTTTATAGGAATGAAATACAATGTCTTTGACATACCCATCTTTCTTTGCCAGTTTTTGGCATCAGTTTAGATTTGGACGGGAGTGAAGTGATTAAAAGCAGCAAGTGGTCTAATCATCCTTCACTCAACCTTCTTAACGCAATTCACTACTAAGACAAAATTTGAAGATCATTTCATTATTTTTCAACACTGCTGAGAAGATGGCAGAAGCATAAGTTTGTCTGAAAGAACTACAAGAGTGTAAAACACTGCCTGTAGTCTGTAAAAAGTTATTTTAAAAATATTTTTGGGATGTTTTCTCAATACATAGATTCAAAGGATTTTTAAAATTAGTAGCTCCAAAACAATGAAAATCCATATTATATGAATGATGGTACTCCTTTATTAGCTACTCATTGTTCCTGTAATTAACTGAGAGCAACCAATCACACTGATACATCTTTTGAATAATTGACTGATTGAGGTAATGACTAGTTTTCAAACTTATTTGTCACTAATTTGTAATTCGCATAGGTAGAAATGCGCAGTAAAGTTGATGGCTGCTTGGAATCTGAAGTAAGAGAACAATCCTCTGTTCATGTCTGTGTCACGCTGCTGTGATGAAGCAGCTTTTTAAGTGCTCCTTGAGGGAGTTTGCACATTTGCCATTTTGTCACTAGCACACTCTTCCCTCACAGGAGATTGACTAAGGTGTGGTCGGCATCCTAAAAGGGGAAAGATACTCCTCTCTTTATCTGGTATTTTATTCATATGCTCTCTGAATTCCCCTCTGGTAAAAGATGCCAAGTTAACAGCCCGAGAAACTGGAATTTGTGTTTGTCCAACAAGACGATGGGAAAAACAGAAGCTATCTGCTTTATTCTATAGTTGGCTTTAACCTTGAATATTTTGACTGCAGACTGGTAACTTTGCTAGAAAACAGAGTTCCAAGGCAACAAAAAACCCTTCACAGGTTTTATCAAATAATTCTGGCCAGAAAAACTAGAGAGAAATGCAGCAAAATGAAATGTTGTATATCAATATTGCTTAACTATCAGAATTTGCTTTTTCATTTGATCAAAATGTTAGAAGATGATGAGAATAGAAAAAATAACTGGCATGAAAGATATAGAAGCATGCTCATGTTCAGGTGAAATTAGGGTGCTCACCAGCACTGAGTGGTTCATAAGCCTCAACATACTAACCCAGAAAGACAACTCCTCCAGGAGGTGACTCAAATTTCAGGTGCCCCTGCAAAGGCGTCTCTGCTTCCACTGATTGTTCAGTAGGCCCATGTAGACAGGCCAGCTAAATTAGACATGTCTCAGCTGTCTGAAATTCATTGCGTGACCTCTAAAACCGTGTCACTCTGCTTAAATTAATTATTGTAGGTTAATAGGAAAAAAAAAGGGGGGTGAGCTGTCTCGCTGAAATTGAAAAGTATCTCTGTTCAACTCTTCCTTTTTAGGGGAGGGGAGGAGAGGCAGAAGGAAGGAAGAGAAAGAAAGAAAAGAAAGAAGGAAGGAAGGAAGCGGCAGAGGGAAGTGGCGGAAGGAAAGGAAAGGAAAGGAAAGGAAAGGAAAGGAAAGGAAAGGAAAGGAAAGGAAAGGAAAGGAAAGGAAAGGAAAGGAAAGGAAAGGAAAGGAAAGGAAAGGAAAGGAGGAAGGAAGGAAGGAAGGAAAAGGAAAG
Organism: Geospiza fortis; assembly: GCF_000277835.1. Classification (NCBI taxonomy): domain Eukaryota; kingdom Metazoa; phylum Chordata; class Aves; order Passeriformes; family Thraupidae; genus Geospiza; species Geospiza fortis. Next base: position 1,816,143 of record NW_005054391.1, read on the forward strand.
GAAAGGAAAGGAAAGGAAAGGAAAGGAAAGGAAAGGAAAGGAAAGGAAAGGAAAGGAAAGGAAAGGAAAGGAAAGGAAAGGAAAGGAAAGGAAAGGAAAGGAAAGGAAAGGAAAGGAAAGGAAAGGAAAGGAAAGGAAAGGAAAGGAAAGGAAAGGAAAGGAAAGGAAAGGAAAGGAAAGGAAAGGAAAGGAAAGGAAAGGAAAGGAAAGGAAAGGAAAGGAAAGGAAAGGAAAGGAAAGGAAAGGAAAGGAAAGGAAAGGAAAGGAAAGGAAAGGAAAGGAAAGGAAAGGAAAAGGAAGGAAGGAAGGAAGGAAGGAAAAGAAAGAAAAGAAAGAAAAGAAAGAAAAGAAAGAAAAGAAAGAATCCTACTTTAATTTTAGCATGTCAAACATATTTTTTCCCCACACACACTTAGGTTGACACACCTGACTGTCTTACCAAAACCAAAACAGATGATGGCTGCAACATTTTCATCACCATTGCCCTACCATGGATATCTTCAAGCCATTAAACCTCATGTATTAAAGATTTTTTTATTGTTCAAATGATGCAACATGGAACTTCACTACAGGGCCAACCACAGTCTGGTGGGGAAAGGATCTGGTCATAGATTTCAGATTTGGATTTGCAACTACAAAGTTAGAGACCACTCTTCTGTAGGAACAGGGAAAGGAAAGTGGGATAAATATGGGGCTACTGTTAGTCTAAAGAGAAAACCAAGCATTAACCAGGAATAACTTAAGAGGTGGCTTCCTCATTTTGGGATATCAGGGTGGTTCCTGTGCACAGTCTTGGGGTCATGGTCAGCACTTCAGCAGGGCTGCAGGCACAGGGGTCCTGATGAAGGTAAAAGCCCAAAAGCTGACGAAGATCCCTGATCACTGCTGGCTGGTGGGACCTGCAGCCAAGAGACAGACACCTGTAACTACTCACTCACCCAGACAGGACATATTGAGTCTAGACTTTGTGTGGTCTAGGCTTTGTATGACATTTGGCACTCCTCAAGGCAAGTGCAGCCTAGCCCTCTCCACTCTTGTGCATTTTGCCCACCTTTGTCACACCGACATAGTACAAACTCTCTCAAGCCCCTGGTTCGAGCAGTCTGACCAGGTGTCCATTCAGTTTTCAAAATAAAATATCCAACTTTAAAGGATCAGAGAAAAATAATAAAACCCCATCTGTCTAACCAGACACCAATCACTGTGTTATCTGAGTGCCTCACAAATAAAGCCTGTCATGCAGAACATTTGTTGCCATTTATCTCAGGAATGGTGTTTGCATATCAGCCTGTATCTCGGGATTTTGCAAATTACCTAAAGGCATTTGAGTCAAGGCACAGAGAACAAGGTGAGTAGTAATTGCAGTCATTCAGACCTCATGACACTTCACAACTGTCAAATAACAAAGTTTACTAATGAGATAGTCTGCACCTGTGAAAAGGTTCATAAAGAAAAAGGACCCTATCTCCTGTTCCTACACTAACCATTCAGTTAATTGCCAAAAGGCTCCAGCTGACCATCACAGAAAGTCAATTCTGTGCAAGAGTACCTAAAGCAAAAAAAGCCCCACCTGCCATGGAGACACTGTATAAACTCAAGAGAGAGTTTAAGAGCATGGCTCTTGGTCTAACCCAAAGTAGGATTCAACAACAATAGACCATCCTCAGTCTGTAACAACCCTGCACCCAGAGAAAACTAATTCCACTTTTTCCTCCACATCTCTACATTGAAAATAGAAATAAGAACATTTGCTTTACTTCCTTTGACATTGTGAAGATTTTTTTAATTGCTTTCAGAAAGTTGATAGAAGACACTTTTGAGTTTTAATTGATCAGAAGCACTTTTTTTCAGATAACAGTACAAAAATAATGCAAAAGCAATAGGTGGCAGAAAAGGTTTTGAGTTTGGATTAAAGCTACATAATTTGGATTAAAAGTTCGTAGGGTGTAGACCACTGGGATGAGCCCTCCTGCGGGAGGTATTGCAGAAACACTTCCACCTCCAGGGAGCATGCTGTACTACTGCAGAAAATTTCAGACCTTGCTCAAACACTGACCTTTTTTTGTCTCTCTCTGACTCAGTTGCACCCCAAGGGGCCAGAAGTCTAAGTGTTTTTTCAAGCAATTATACATGATTACATAGTGATGCAGAGTGCCATAAAATGAATGAGTGAAGACATTTGCAAAGAAGTGCTCTTAAAATCCATGTGATGGTGCACAATGGAACATTTTATCCACACTCCATCTTCATATTTCCTAAATTTACATTATACATCATAGTTGTATTATAGGCAATACAATCTATTGAAATATGCATTAATTAGCTTGGCTTTTCTTCTAAACAGAGGTCATATAATTAATTATTAAGCAGTCAAAGGAGTCAGAGAAGTCCTTTTTATCATGTTCTGCTCCATAATCTTCATAGTGCAATATCTTCTGGGGAGGGTGCAAGGACCAGTCTTAGAGAAGTCAATAGGCATATTACTATTCTCTAGAAGTTACCATCGAGGTAGCCCTGACAGCTGTGAGCCAAGGTCTAAATTAGACAAGGCCTGTATCTTCAGGGACCCTGAAGGTGTCCCATCTATTCAAAAGGGACAAGCTTCTATGATATTGATGACACTTTATGTGGCAATACTGTTGAGCTCTGCAAAGCAAGGACAAAGGATTGGAGGTATCATCATGCAAAGGAGATACATTACTTATCCTCTTGGCTTGGCTACTCACTGAAGTAGGAAGGATAAGAAAGGAGATTCATTTATATTGCCTGACCTACCTCATATTAACTGCACAGCCACATTTTCTTGTTTGTGGTAAATGCAAGGTAATATTTTCCTGCTTATAAATTTATATTCCATCATAACCAATGGAATCTTGCTTGTAACAATTCCCTAAATGCCTGTTCCTTAGAGGCATCCTCTCACCCCTTATGGTAAACTGCCAGGGGTCGAGACTCTTTCTGGGGATTCTTCTACACCCAAAAAATACACACATTTCAATACATTAGGAACAAAAAAGTCCCACTACAGACAGAAAATTTATGTTTTTTTCAGAAAATAAAAGTAACAAAAAAAAGGACAAATCAACAACTGATTCACAGTTTATGACTTGCGAAACATTTTGCTTCATACCCACAATCTGTTTACATGAATTGCTTTAGTGTAAAAGTCAGAAAGTTAATTGCTCAGTTTCAGGAACCTTAGATAAAAGCTGGTTCAGTAACTATAATTCACTGCAGCCTACCAGAAGTCTGGAAATAAATAATTTTACACCAAAGTAATTCTACTGCTCTCTGATGCTTTACAAGGGTTTGAACCAAAAAGAGCTTGTTTTACGAAAGATAATGTTCCTGATTGTAATTTATTCCAATCAAAGCTCCCAAGCAGCATAATTTCTGAGCTCTTTATTTCTCTGAGGGTCCATTTCAGGAACATCCTAAAGTTCGCATCAGGGTTTTCAGAAAAAGTGCCTATGCTGGTCTGCTCCCCAGCCAGATTCAGCAGTGATATACTCTAAATGCCCCTACCTCACTTCTGACAGTCTATGTTTTTTCTACTTTCCACTAGAGTCCAGGAGCCTTTAAGATAATATCCAGAAGTGATTACATCATGTCCTTCTTTTTGCTTCCCATAAAGTGAAATGTCATCTCTATAAACTTCTACTCCCTTTTAGGCCCTCTGGGCAGCATCTCACTCACTTCCCTTCAGATCAAGGGTCTGCAGCAGCAGTAACTCCTCAACAGCCCTCTGCCCTTTGTCAGCTGCTGCTGCCAGACTGGACAAGGGCTTTGTGGAAGCTGCAGAGGCATCCTGCAAAAGCTGTATTGATGCATGAGGCAGCATGGAGATAGAGCCCAAGCCCAAGCAAGCCTTCTGCCCCCCCTGTTGCATGGTTAGGACCTTTTCCTTCTCTGCCCAAGAACAGCCTTTTGTGGGGACCTGTGGGGTTGCTGACTGTACAAGGTGGCTTCCAGCTTCCACAGCAGCCCCCCCTTGAAGCACACACTTCTCACAAAGCAAAGGCCCAAGGGCCTTTCTGTACCTGCAAGAGCTGGTACAGGAGCCTTGGATTACCACATTACAAGAATGTCATTCATATCCTCTTTGCCTTTGCAGCATGTTTGAACGGATCTAGACAATTTAGTTGTCACCTTGAGCTGGTGCACTTTTGTCGCTTGACAAATCCCAGTCTCCTCTGCCCTGGCATCACTGTGACGTGCAATAACTGTATTGCAGACCTTAAAAATAACAGTCTAGACTTGTTCATGAATGCCTGTTATGGATGTTGAACTCAGAAAATAGGTAGCTCTCACTTGTACTTGGCCTTTCTCTGTGGCTTCTTTGCTTTGACAGACATGTTTCCAATATCTATCATCTTGTGTGTTTGTACTACAGTCAGTAGCCATAACTGATTTACCTTTTCTCTAGCATCCACTGCTCTCTGTACTACCATCCTGCCCCTTATTCATCTTTTCTTCTGAATGAACAAAGACATTTGTATAAAAAACAAAGAACAAGATTACTGCTGAAAATGACTGTGAATCTTTCTTCCCTTCGCTGCACAGCCTCCACCTATAAACCTTTCCTCAACTATCTACCTCCCATTTGAAGAAACCTTTCTAGACTGGACATTCTCCTTTCTCTTCCCCAACATCATCTCTCTAGGAGCACAGAGCCACATGTCTTTCCAGCACCTTCATCTTCACAGCAACATCCCACACCAGCCCTCTCCCTGGTTTGATTGCTTTGGGCCAAGTGGGATCCACAAACAGCAAGCAGCATTGTAGCAAATAATTGTTCATTAAATGCTTTCATCTTTTTAATGAATGCACTTTGACAACCAAAAACCCTGAAAAATGTCCATACCAAGTCACCAGCAAGATCTGACAAGCTGTATGTGACCCACCCAAAACTGTAAACTGACTATGAGGCCACAGGTTTAAGGAGCTGCATGTCAGTGAGACTCTCACGATGCACGTGATCTTTCCTTCTTGTGAAAAAGATCTTTTTCTTGGCCTTCTCTGAAGATGCAAAATTATCAAGCAGGAAGTGAAGACACTTAAGATATAGAGAGGGTTATAATTATAGAATTAGTACCATCACAGAGCAATTGTACTTAAGAAAAAAGTTACTTTGTGCAAATATGAATCCTTGCTAACTAAAGAATATAATTCACTAGGGACCAACTGGCTGTCAATGACAACTGTCTGTTTGTTCTCCATTTTTATTTATTTCTTCTGACTGAGAAAAATAAATCTTGTTTTGACCGTAATGCATGACTCAGTGTTCAGTACAAAAAGCAAGTTAGTAGCAGCAGTTGCCTCAGCTGGGAAGTACTCTCTCTATCTCATCCCTTTTGTAGCAGTAACTACTTGGTGTGGTGAAGATAAGAGAAATGCTATTCAAGAGTTCAAATGCTCCCAGTGAAACTAAAAATTAGTGCCGAAAACAGTCCCAAATTGAAGGCCAGATGTCAAAAAGTCTCCTTCAAACCATATGAGGGGGTAGAAAAGAAGCAGAGGAAATGAGAGATAAGAGGATGACCTGTTCTTTCTGTGCTTTTTCGCTGAATGATTCCAATAAACCTAAAGCTTTCTTTTTTTGAAAGTAAATAAAAAGTTACTTCAATGAAGGCCATCCCCTACAGCCACAGGATTCATTCCTTTAAAAAAAAATTAAAAAGTTACATCTTCCTTTTGCTAGTCTCTAAAGGTAAAGGAAATTAAAGTTACAGGGATTAAGCCTGCTGTGACATCTAGGCATTCATTCATTCATCTCCTGGCTGAACTTCAGTCGTGTTGCAGGGCATGGCCCAGCATGAAATTGTGAGTTCATCTGAGAAAGAGACAAAGTGGTCTCCCAGCTTATTTCCTGTGGGCTAGAAAGGGCATCGCCACTGCTCATGGTGACCAGAGCTGTAAATGTTAAAACCTGAGGGTGTTGGTGAAGATTATATTGCCCACAACTTGAATGCCTTGGTGTTTGCTGAGCAGCTGAGGTTTAGCAGCCCCATCTAGATCCCAACGATCTCCTTGGACCCACATGTACACCCACTTTGAGAGCACTGCTCATGTTAAAAAATGGTAATATTAGGAGAGGAGTGGAGAGGGGATGTAAAGGTTCTTGGCACTACAGGAGGATTTCAGCTTCTCAGCAGCAACACTGGTTCTGCAGGGACCTCCACTCTGGAAGAGAGATAACTAACATGGATTTCAGCATCAACTAAGGAAGCAATATTTATGTCACTGCATCTCCTGAAGGGTGAAAAACCTTCATGGGTTTAAAATTGGCTTAGTTAGTGATGGAAATCTGTCTGGTCCAATGTGTTCCTCAGGTAAATGTGCCTTCTCTTAGTTTAGTGTAACTGCTTAGTCACATGTGCTTGTGTGTGGTATGTTTATGTACACATAACTAAAGTAAATTGCACTCATACAGAAATAACACATCCTCTGCCCTCACAGAAACTTAAAACCATTCTATTGGTTGAGAGAAAATGAGCAAGGAATCAATAGGGCACAACTTTACACTTATGCAATCTTCTGTACTTTCAAACCTTTAAACTACATCTTTATTGGCAATGCACTTTGAAATTTCTGAAATCCATTTAATAGATGGAAAAAATCTTAAGGAGTTTTCTTATTTTCATGTGATCCACAGTTCTGCACACAAAAAGAGAATATGCAGAAATATTTCTGTGAGAAGAAGGAGATGCTTCAGGCTGTGCACTCAAGAGAACCACAGCTGAAGCATGTTTCAATTTGTCATTATTTCTGGCAGTGTGTTTCCTGCTTGCTGTACCTTTATCATGGGAAAGCAATGTGCAGAAAGGTTCCCGCAAAACTCCTTGTCCTGGATGACTTGGAGACCACAATATATCACTTGGAGATATATTTTAAGACTCTTCTCAACACTAGTACCTATATTCCTTACAGCTTTGTGAGGCTACAGCTATTCAGTGAAAGTATTCCTTCCACTAGTGGTGGTGGTAGTGGTTTTCTTTATTTGTGGTTAATATGATTACTCTTTATCTGAGGTTAGAGGAAAACAATTTTTTCCCCTGTTGATTTTTTGTTTGGGGTGGGTTTTTTTGTTTTGTTTTGTTTGGGGGGGGGGGGGTTTTTTTGGGGGTTTTTTGGGTGGTTGGTTTTTTTGTTTTTTTTTTTTTTTTTGGTTGATTGGTTGGTTGGTTGGTTTTGGTTTTTTTTTTTTTGTTTTTGGCACCTTCACCCAACCTCAATTTGAAAAGTACCCTCATCCTCCTATTTTTAAGGATATGTGGTTTTCATGTCAGGAATGTAAATTTCCTCTTCCCACAAATAAAATTCCCAAATTTCAGCTCATTCTAACCCATTGCAAGAGAGGAAAAGAATCTCTCTGTTCATATCTGCAGGGAAAATTTAAGTAAATGCCACATGCCTGCCTTGCTGGACATGAGCCAGCCCAGGACTAAAGTGTGATTCTTGCAGTTAAGTTTCTGAAAAAGTACCGTAGTTCAAATTTTAAAAAGAGCACAGTAAAATCTTAGATGACTTGTTTTTTGGGAAAAACATACTTGTGAAATAGAGTGGTGATGAAACTACAGCATGATTCTGTGGGAAAGACACCAGGAATTTCCTTTGCCCAAACTCCTGC
>NW_005054391.1:1823782-1837389 GCF_000277835.1 Geospiza fortis
GTCAAGAAGTCAGATCAAGCTTATCAGGGCTGTATCCATTTAACCTCCCTCAAAACTTCCAAGGATGTAGCCTGCTCAGCCTCTCTCAGCAACCAGCTTCATCCCCTGACTGTTCTTACTGGGAAACTTTTTTCTTATATCCAGCCTGATAGCCATCTCCTTTCACTAAACCACCTGCACATTCAGCAACGAGTCTACGTTTTTCTTGTTCATCCTTTTACTGCTAAGTAGCACAGAAGCTACTGTTGTTTTCCTTGATATCCCTCACAAATATCAACTCCAGCTGAGCACTGCTTTTCTAACACTCTTTACCCACCCAGGCAAAGTTTCTAAATCCTTCCTTCGAGCCCCTTCTTGCTGTCCACCTTCTGAGTTCTACCTTTTGCATGGCCCAGTCATTTCCTGGCCATGCCTGACCCTGGTTCCCCTCATTGTGCCAAACAGGAGACAGGGCAGCAGTTGGGGAAAGGGGAAGGGGTCAGGGGGAAGGAATGGATTGGACAAGAAATCAGGAACAGCAAAAAGCAAAGTTCCTCTAAGCAGAAAGAAATTCTCTGTGTTTTATATTCTGGGTATCTGACTTCCTACTCTGGAGCCTGATTTCCTGAAATGCTGAGTATTCCAGCTGCAGCTGAGCTCAATAGGACCTGAACTCTGCTTTAAACAGATAAAGCTGAGAACACTGGAAAAATCTGGCCATAGGTGCCTCAGACTGAAAAAGGAGAATTTTGTCTGTGAATCTGTAAAATAGGACTAATAATATCTCATTCTCACAAGGGTCTTGTATAAATAAATGCATTCATTGCAAAGTGCTCAGATACCACATGAGGGATGAGCTCAATAGAAAAGCCCAGGAGGCAACTGAAAATTCTGTCTTTAGAGAAGGGTTTGAATAGTGTGCAGCAAATAAGGCTTGAGTCCTCTCATCTGTGTAATATGGAGTAAACAAGAGACTGAATAACTGCTGATTAAGTGAGCAGCATCCATCCTGCATGATGAATGAGGTATGGTCCTTTGGAAAAAATCTATATGCAACAGTGTCATTAAAAACTATGCCATGATACATAGACGCAGTGGAGTGGACATTTATCTCCTGAAAATCATTGTAATTCTGATACTTCCTGATTTTTTGGTAAAGTGACTGCCATCTTAAAACTGTTCTTTTAACATAATTTCTGCACACACTGGCATTTGTGTTTCTTTAAAATATTGTGGTTTAATACAGCTTTGAACTGGTCTATTTTTGGCACGCAGACTTATTCCAATAATTTTGATAAATCAAGGAATACTGTCACAGTTTACATTTTCTATTTGTTGCACTAGTTCCTCCTAGCTTACATGAATCCTTCTAGCCTATCAGTGATCGAAAATTAGCTTCTTCTGGGGTTTAGTAGTGCCCATATTTAATCCATTACATCAATAATTGCATTACAAATGTATGTGTTAAATGTGTATCTGGCATAAAACAGGCAATCCCATTACTTAGGGAAGCTGTATTCATGTCTGCATGCATGGAAAAATCCTGGGTGATGTGTTTGTAATAAACACTTGTAATGAGAAAGGAAAATTGGGTTGTGGGTTGCTAGAAGGAGTTTTGCTATAAATTAATAAATTTCTTTATTGCTATAGAAAATTTCAAAAATAGGATGCTTTCTAAAGCAAGGTGCAGGACTGATCTCAGAAAGGAATTTTGCTTCCTTTAAGCCAAAAGATTTTTTTTTTTATTTCCATTTCAGTTTGGTCAGGCAGCTGCATTCAAAATGTGTCCTACTATAGAAACAGAGTAATTTTTGGGTTACTTGCAGTCTGGCAAGGCTTAATATTAGCTCTTGTTTGAAATGGCACTGTACTATCCTTATACGACTTTCTGTTAAAAGACAACCCTCTGCAGGGGATTTACCCATCAGCTCTTGGGGCCGCTGCTCTAAGCACTTTAGCCAGTTTGCAGCAAGACTTTTTACCCATTCCTATTCATAGCTGCCAAAATAAAATGGTCTTTGTTCTGTCTACCACTTGGGAACCAGGCAAACACACTGCCAAGCCAGCAGGAGAGCCCACTGCTGCACCTGAGAGCTAGCATCAGGCACCACCAAAACCCTTCTAGAAAGAATTCAAAAACCAACCCCTAGTGTCTGCTGCTGCTGCTAATTATCACATCATTAAAGCAAATGGTTTCTACAACCAACAGCAAAAGCATGTTTACAAGAAGGTAGAATATCTGAAGACACAAATAAGTGTAATCTACAAGAAGGGCTTTAAAGTTCAAACCCGGTCAAGTCTAGCACGAAGGAGAGCAGATGGTATGTCAGCACCAGAAACAGCAGCAATATTTTGGGATTAACCTGGCTTTTCTGTAACCAGCAATGTGCAGGGATTATCAGTTTTCAAGATTTTGTTTTCCTTTCTATGCTTTAGTGTCACGCAATTTCACAGAAGCCGCATATGATAGACAATGCTGTGGTTCCTCCTTTGGATTTTATACTGGAATGTTGTTGGAAAATTCAAGAAAGAGCTGAGGATGGCTGTCACCCTAGGACAATGGCTTAAGCTTTCCACACCATCCTTGTCATCAGACCAAGAACTTCTGTGGGCACATGGGGGAAAGAAGCCTTACATTGATGGGGGAGCAAGTATATAAATAATTTTTTTGTCCTGTAACTTTTGTTCCTTGGGAGGTTTTAAGGATCCTGCCGCACCTTTACTGTCAGATTGAAGTCCTCCTGCTGGAGGGATCTCTACTCTCTCATTGTCCACTTTGTCACTTCCTGAAAGCTGCTGTCCCTGTAGCTGAGGTGACCGGATGACTTTTGAGCCACCTCTTGACCATCACATTGTGCAGGGCTGTATGTTGCCATGAATCCAAGGAGATTAAAATCTCTTTTTGAAGCCTGGCAGTTAACTGCACGGATTGAGGAGAAGCCCCACAGTCCATATTGCAGGGACAGACGTTTCCCAGAAAAGGGCAAGGCAGAAGCTAGAGAGGGAAACTGCCTGCCACAGTTCAATCTGCTTCTGAATGCACATCAAAGTCTTCAATGGCATGTGATGGAATCATAAAAAAAAAGATGAGAAACTTACACAGAATAATAAGATTCATGTGATAACCCAAGACTAATATAACCTAACCTACAAGATCCCATCCCTCCCAAGAATTATGTCACTTTTCCCAGTGACACGTGTCACATAAGAAATCATTGCTTTTGTGAACAAGGAAATGTCATTTGAATCTAAGCATTTAGCCTGTTGAGGGGAGCTTCCTAGGGACTGGTAGAAATTAAAATGATGGTAAAAGCATTGAAGGATTTTGTTTTCATTAAAACTACAATTGATACTGGATTGTATAAATATTCATTTCCAATTTAAAAAATAGAATTTTAAACAACAGGACACAAAACAAGGAAGTGAACCAACCCCAGATAACATCTTTACTCATTTCCTTATCTTTAGTCTGGATCAAAGTGCAGAAAAGAGGGAGAAATGTTTAAGCTAATAGGAGACAATTATAGCAGTCAAGCTTTTTCATTCCCTTTCTGATGTGTATTTGCCACCCAGACAATAGCAGGCAAGATATGCCATCCATTGTTTCATTAATGATAAAGGTGGGTGGAACAGGGGCTGCTGCCTGATCCCATGACAGAGAAAAATTCCCTGTCACTACAGTGTGCTGGAAACCTTATGTCTGACAATGTGTCTTGTACCATTCCTTCCTGCAGCCTCTCCCAGATGGGGGAAAGTGGGCTCCCACTAGGGCAACACTGCAATTTGGACAGAGAGCAAGGCTCTCTCTGGGGCTTGTGGATGTCTTTCTAAGGCCAAATCCCTTCCTGCTGCCAGGCCCAAACTGCTCTCCTCCATGCTGGTTTGAAGCTTTCAGCATGAGACCTTTCTCTCCCAAACATAATCCAGAGATATGAAAATACTTTAACCTCTGCAGTCCTTTTTATGATCCAGGATCCCCTGGGCTCAGCTGAGCAAAAGGGATGAGAATCTCCCAACTGGAGCTTGCACATGCTCCAAATACACAGGGTTTGCTGTAATCTGTAATCATCACTAGCCCACCAGTGCAATGCCTGAGCCCTGCCAACACTTTAGCCACATCCCACTGCCTGGGCTGCAGCAAGAAGCGCTGCAAGGACAGCTTTGGAGGTCTGGGGAGCACTGATGGACAGCACATCCTCTGCTGCTGGGGCACCCAACCATTTGAGGAAGCTGTGTGCTGACCAGGCTGCACTATTGCTGAGAGCAGCCCACCTGCCAGGAACAGTCCTGCATGGCTGAGCAGAGGTTATTGAGTTATATGCCATGGGAAACCTCTTGGTATTGTAAGGAAAGGCAGCAAAAATCTGTAGAATAATGAATAAATAATTTCAGCTGTGTTTTCTCAAGCTGTATATTCTCCCGCCCTATGAACAACAGGCAATGGAAAGTAATTGGTGACTACTGGATATACATTTTTTAAAAATGCATGTAGCTTAGAAAAACATAAGTGCTCCAATTGACATCTCACTCTGAAAACCCACACCCTTTCTCCCCTTGCACTTGCAAGCAATTCGGACAAGCAATCCTCTTCTCAGGCATATTAATTCTAAAATATGGAACACATATAGCTATAGAATTTATTAGGGTTATTGGAATGGAAAAGAGCACTTCTAGAAAATACATATCTTTGTTGTTGCTAGTCTGTAATACAAAACTGCATCTGGAACCACTGTTTTTGTGGCAATGTCTGAAAGGAAGTTTTATTTCTGCAATAATGAAAGACAAAGCCATGTAGTTTGCAAGCTGCTTCATATTTTGCCTGCCCTGTGCAGATATTGCTTTTAGAAGCCACTTCACCTATACCAAATGCTGCCACAGAACAACAGCATAATGGAAATTTTATGTTCTCTGCCCCTTGCTGGACCTTTCTGGCTTCTCAGCACACAGTTCAGTAAGCAACGATACAAACTAATAACAAAAGAGAAAATGCTTTTATTTATTTTTCCCTGATCTCTAAGGTGGTGGTGACGCTCAGAACATACTTCCCAAATGAATAATTTCAGACTTTATGGCTCATTCAATTTCAGTTTGCACACTGCATTTTATCCAGCTCGGGCTCTGTCAGTACAATGCAAAAGATAGCCATTCAAGATACTGGGTTTCTATTCTCCATATATGTAACATTGGCCAGAATTCAAGCCCAGAGACATAACAGAGGCTTTTGTGCAGATATTTTTGGCTGATATTAGGAACTGCTACAATAAAGAGGGATGGAAGCCATCTGCAGAAAACACACACACACAGACAAAAGCAGTTTTACTGGTCAAGGAATCCAGGATCAATGCTTTGCTTCAGCTCTGGATATTATCAGAGCTATGCAGGAGCCAGAATTTCTGTCTCAGAGACAGTCCAGGATTTTGAATCTTTCCATATTAGATCAGAACAGAATGTTTATTTTCAGAATCTTCCCTACAAATGTTTTTAATTAACATGTTACTTTATATTTTGACATTAGTCAGTTATAATTTTTCATTTAAAAGGCAAATTTGCAGCGAAAACCCTCCAAAATGGAGCCAAGGGGTTCCAGTCTGCTCAGCTTGTCATTTCAAAACATTAGAGAAATGATGCCTTACAGAAAGTGAGAAGGTGGCTTCATTACTTTCCATTTTGTTCAATGTGAAATATCATTATAATCAATATTTCCTGCAAAATGTCCCAGTTATACCAAGCTGATACTATCAAACATAAAGCCACTTCCACCAAACGTTTTTGACCAGATTTGCTAAGTACTTTTCTACACAAGAAGAATTCAGATACCCGATATCCTTTCTGTGCAATTGCTCTTACTTCTGCCTCCCTCAACCTCATTTCTTATTAAAGCCTCAGGAGGAAGCAAACTAGAAACGCTGTAGGGGAGGGAGAAAAGACCTAAAAGGAGAAGCAACAGCTGACACAAAAGAAGGAAATGCCTTATTAGGGACACCGCTAAAGCTAGCAAGCTGTCCCTTGCATATTCCTCACTCCCAATGAGCTGGGATGGCAAGTGCTCTCTTGGAGGCCTGAGCTGAGCTGAGCTGATCTGGAAAGCATGAGCTGAGCCAATCTAAGCTGTGCTGAGTTTGTCATCTCATTCATGCAGGCTATGTTCAGGGCTCTGGAGCCAGTGTGGCTGAGCCCTGAACTTGGTCCAAATGAAATATTTAGTAGGAGAGCCAAGAGGATCATCTCTGCACCAGGCACAGACTCTGGCATTTGCTCATCCCTGTGCTCACTGTGCTCTGCCAGCGGTGGAAGCAGAGGCTCTGTGCTGATAACACATCCTGCAGGACACGTCCAGCCAGGCTCCCTGACACGTGGCAGGGAGGCCCTTCCCTGGCAAGAGGGGTCAGCAGAGCTTTGAGCTCAACAAGGGCCCTCTCAGCTGCCCCACAGTAATTCTGTATGGGATCAGTCCCTGCTTCTCTCTGCCCAGCATCACCAGCAGCAATGCTGAATGTTGAGAAAATGCTACTTAAAATTGAATAGCAGGTTCAAGTCCTCATAAGAAGCATGGGGAAAAATAGGCACTATGAAATGCCCTACAAAAAAGACAACATGCTGAAATGGTCCACCTACACGTTTAGAACTGGAAAACTAATACAGGAAAAAAAAATCCAAAATATTAATTTTAGAAACAATTATTTACAGGGTTATTTACATCCTTGTGAAGCAAAAGACTTCGTCCACATTTCATGAAGGTTTATGCACAGCTTTCCTTCTGCCACTCTGTCACCTGGATGCTTCAATGCCTCTTTTTTGCCCCAGTCTGCACAGGACAAAGTCCAGCACTTCTTTCCTTGCCCATGGTGCAAGCTCTTCCTGCCTCCCTGTCCAGTCACGTACATCTGGATGGAAACGTAAGTCATGGCTGGATGGCAGTGAGTTTGTAGCTGCTTCCAGGCTTCTTTCCCCTCTCCCCTCCCATCTTTTCCTCCCACTGCATGAGGACTTCACAGCCTGGCTCCTACATGCAGTGACATTTTTATCTCAGCTGCTGTGAGGGGATGCCAGCCCCGTGATGCCTCTTGCTGCAGCAGTGCTTGTCTACAGCAGCACATCAGTGACACTTTGATGCAGACCCTTACCATGTAATTGCTGTCTATGCTTTGCAGCTCTATGAGTTTTGGTTGGTACTGGTGAACTTTGAAAAATTCAGGGCAGAATTACAATTTTTTTCAACTGAAGATCCCACAGTCAGGATTCCAGGTTTGGCATTGCACTGCACAAGGGCAGTCTGACCTTAATGCTGAATTCATGCCCAAAAGTGTGTCAGCCCTTCAAAGCAGGGTCTCTCTGGTGTTTATTCAGAGCATGTTTAGTGCTTCTTGGTAGAACAAGAAGAGTAAGGTGTCAGCAAAATGGAGAATCCAGTGCAATATTGTCTTTGGCTTCTTTACTTTTAAATTAAATACTTCTGGTTCCTTTTAAAACAAAACATGAGGACTGTTTCCTCCCTGTCTTTGTTTGTTTTGCAGTGTTTCAGCCCAGACTGGGTGGTACATTTTTAATACAATTTATTAATAGGAGTTAATAATGGAAGCACAAATACTTTAGGGAATAAAATCACTACAATTAAGAATATGAGGAGCCTACACAAGAAAATGAAACCTTACATTGCCTAAGCAGTTTTAATAGTAACTAGTGAGTTTCCACTCATTAAGATTAAGTAATCTGCATCAGAGAGATGGTCAAAGAAAATATATTCAGAGATAACTGAAGAAAAAAACAGAGCAATGAATGGAGAATGAAGTCACACTTCTTTCCAAATATGCAAATAGATAAACATCAGAACAATAGATTTTCTTCTGTTCTGTTCACAAAGGTGCAGTTCCTTATCTGAGATCATTGTGAGGCTAGTAAGAACACAAGACTTAATACAAAATCTCCCAGAGAAGACAAACAGTTTGGCCAGGCTGGCTTTATTTTAGTAGAACCCTTTGTATACATACACATACACACAATATATGTGTTGGTGCACATGTAAAACCAGTGACACTTATTTTTCACTCTACTTGCTGTTCCCTTTATACAGAAATATAATTGCACAGTTAGAAGAGTGGGAATGGGAAAACAATATTTTTTTTTCCTTTAGCCTAATGGAAGGTATTATGTGTGTAGTTATATGTACAAGGATGTTGTCTATGTGACATGCAGAATTACTTCTTCAGTCTTCAAGTAGCTTTCACGTGCCATCTTACCTGTGGTGATGATAAGCAAGTCCATATTTCTTTGTAAATCTAACAGTACTTACTGCTGTCAGTAATTAAGCCCTAGACAGAAAGAATATCCATCTCCTGCAGGATTGAACATTCATTTTTCCCCTCTAATATATTTGCCTCTCTCACCAGTCCCACACAAAACGAGACTACAAGTAGGAAAAGAAATTATCCCCTTCCAAACATGACAATTATCTACTGTGTTTTGGCAAGGAGGCCTGAAACCATGTTGTTGTGGGAGATCTTTAACAGAAGATTATACTCCTAGGCTTTTCTTTTGGCTGAAATGCTTCAGAACCTGAACCATGAGCTGGCTGGTTGGAGCTTTCACTTTCCTTCCCATCTACTCTCCACTCCATGGTCCTCCTATTCAGAACAGAAAATTCCTTGCAAGCTTTGTCCAAGTTCGCTGCAGTCCTGGGTCTCCTTCCTCTTGGTTTGAAGGGCATGGTTTAGATATTCAACCTGTATGAAAAAAACTCCAGCAACATCACATAAGAGGGTTGCTGGTGGTGGCAGAAGGTTTTACAGCCGAGGTATTTCCATGATCTTGGGTGACTTTGCCAAGGGAGTAGAACCTTCTGCCCCAGGTAAAGAGCACGGAATTGCATGAGCTTGCATGCTCAGCACTTCTCACAACTGAAGTCCAAGGTGCCTTGTTTTTGTTAAAACCTGCCCAGGCAGAAGCAGACCCTGCTCTGCATGATGTGCACTTCAGGACAGCATCATTCACTGCCTCTGAGCATGGGGAGAAAAATAACACTGGGAATGCCCTGGCCATTTGGAAATCCTATCTTCTATTCATGGCTATTTCCAGCTTCTCCTCCACATGTAATTATGTGCAGGGCCCAAGCAGTGAAGACAAGATGACATGAGCTTTGGAATGAGCTGGACAAAGTTTCCAGGACCTATTTGGTGCTACCACATCTCCACTGTATTTCCTCCTGTGCCAGCTAGACCAAAGTCTGTGCAAGTGCACCTGCCCATTCTGTGGTCATTTCTTAAGTTACAACATATAAAATTCATAGAACTATGATCCCAAGTTTCCCATTTGGTTTAATGAGATGGGACAAATGGTTCCTTCATTATACCTGTTCCATGCAAAGTTTACTTTAGAAATTTTTCATAGTGCATACCAAATTCATTCAAAGCCTTAAAAAGCATAACAACCACAAAGCAAACTTGTGGTACCCTTTTAAAACTGTGTTTAAATCTACACTGCCATCCAGATGCTAAAGGCAGGATTATTATCCACCCTTCTGCCTCTCTCATTACGCTAGCTTTCCTAACAAGAGCAGGGAATCAAAGGAGGCTACAATACAAAACAGCATGTCAAGTTTTTCAAAAAAGAAAAAAAAAGTTATCAGGCCTTTCAGATTTTCATTATATTTTACCACCATTAACTAAACCTCTTTCTGAGACACATGTATTTTATCATCCAATTTCTTTAATGAAGAGTTCAAATTCACAGATTGTGCTAGTGTCAGGGACAGAAATAGGAACTTATGACTCTGTGTCTGTTTGACAAAAGCTAATTCATAGGAGTCATCTGTGTGGAAAAATAACTGCAATAATATTTATAAAACATATTGTCCATGAAGAAACTCATGGCAAATGTAGTCTGAATAAGTTTCCGCCACTGCTGTTTCCTTAGAAAGATAAGTCATTCCTTGAGAGTTGCATGTGGTGATTCTAGAGTTGCAGTGCAAATGCACAGTGACTGGGTACCAACAGTTCTACCAAAACTCATTCCCCAGATAAAAGAAAAGTTGTCATCCAGAAACACACTGTCAGTATAGACACAAAAAAAAAGATTTAATGAGGAAATCAGTGTCAGTAGAAAACAGTGATAAAAAATGAGCAAAACCATAAATACAAATGTGGAAGATGTGTATTACATCATTCTGTGTTACTGAAGTAATGATATAGTCACAAGGGGAATAAAATGGTCAGAATGACCAAGAGAGAATTGTGTTCAACTTTAAAATGTCAGTAGTGAAAAAGAGGCATAAAAATCTGAGCCTGAAGGGACCTACATAAATGAGTGTCTGATATT
Organism: Geospiza fortis; assembly: GCF_000277835.1. Classification (NCBI taxonomy): domain Eukaryota; kingdom Metazoa; phylum Chordata; class Aves; order Passeriformes; family Thraupidae; genus Geospiza; species Geospiza fortis. The sequence goes on from NW_005054391.1 coordinate 1,834,073, forward strand.
TCATACATATGGTTTTTTCCTGTAGATATCTTTATCCTTTGTGCTAATTAAAATCTTCGTTTACATGTACTTTGTCTCCCTCTTTCTCTTTGCTACTTCATTCTATTCTGTTCTTTCTTTTCTCATCATCTTTTATCTTTGCAGATACCTTCTAATTAATTTTCTCCTTAAGGTCATTTTTTTTCTATCCAATGCAGAATTAATTGCCATTTGTTCTTTTTTTCTTTTCCTATCTTTCCTTTTTTCTTTCTCTCTTTTTTTTCCCCAGTGTTTTTCAACACTTCTCCCTCCTTTTAGAGAACTCTTTTTCTGCTCCCATGTTCCCATTTTGTGGTTCCCTGTGCTTACTCCCTTTCTACCACACTTCACTCCCTTTCTTACCCTATCTCCTTTATTACCAAAATTCTCACAAGATACCTTTTCATAGCCTTAGAAAGGCTGATCTCTGCCTCCTCTCAGACACACTCTCCTTTCTTGGCAGCCTTTTCTTCACTAAACATGTAAAATTTTCTCCAAGGCATTACTGCTTTGTCCCAGAATCTACTCACAACTGAAAACTCCCTTTCCACCAAATTTACTCATGCTCAGACTCATATACTTTTTCCTACTGGCTAGAGATAGAAAAAAGTATTAAATGCCTTGTCCTCTCCTATTTTAATTCCAGAATTCCATAGCCAGGTTAGGTTCTCAGAACTGAAGATTTCCATTCTGATTATCTTAGCATCTGCTGCCTGGGCTACAAGCTCCAGAACTGTTAGCCAGGGCCATGGGCTTCTGTCTGCTCCTCAGAGACAGGCACTGACCTGATGCCACAGGAGCTCTGCGTAGACAGGACTTACCTGTGCTGCTGTTGCTGTTGCATTCAAGCCCTTTGAATGCCTCATAATCTTTGATGCATATTTCTTGGCCCAAAGACTTTACAAAATAAGGACATCAGAAGTGGCAAAATGAGGAGAAGACTAAACAATGTGTCTTGGTGCATGCCAAGACCCTATAGAAGAGCCAGGAACTGAGTTTACCTCCGCTGCTTTGCCCTGCTGTCTTTTCTCAGCCTCCCACCCTAGGCCATTCAAACCTTCCCCAGCTCTCACCATGCACCCCTGACCTTTGAACACATATAATGTTTCCTGTTTTTCTCAGAAAAACATGTAGCTCTACACTCGTCAAACACACACAGATTTCTCTGCTTGTTCCTATACACCCCTCTCTTACAGTAACTCTTCCCTACGTCATATCCTTTTCTTCTTCCATATTCCTCCACATTTTTCAGTGCTGCCCCAAAATCACTCACCATTTCTAGACTCCTTTTCTCACCCCCAGGTTTCTTGTACTAACTCTAACATCTAGAAACAGCTCTGCCTAGTGAAGGGAGATCAGTGCTAGGCCAAAAAAGAAAAACATAATTCTGTGAGCATTGTGACCTCAGTAAAACTGGGCAGCTTGCTGGTAATTGCCACTAGCAGGAGAGGTGACCAGACTGGATTCAAAGGAAGTGGAAAAAACTCACAAAAGTGGGGGAGATTTGGTTTTGAGGTTTTTTTCTACTGACTTGGGTAGGGTTGAAAGCAGCACTACCAGCAGGTGCAGGAAAAATGCAAGGAAATGCATTGCCGAGTCAACATCAGTAAATGCTATATGTGCAGGCACCATGTGCTGAGGTCAGACCTGCACTCCTTGGCACCAGCATGCTCTCAGAGGGACCTGCCCTTTTCAGCATGGCTTTCTACACCATTTAAATATTCACTCTTATGTACCACAGCACCACCAAGTCTGTTTTCAACCAGCTGTTCTGTAGCATAGAAGCAGCCTGTTGAATATTCGGTGTGTGATATTTTTCTGGTTTTTCTGGACCCACCTCCACTCACTTACTTTACACGGTTACTGGGAAGTGCTCAGCTGCTGAAAATGTGTCTGAATACCAAAGACCTGGAAATCCAAGGGAGTGATTAAGAAAATCCATGACAGTTTCTAATGCACCTTTATTACCTCGGTAATGAATTTTGATTGATCTGATGCAAGCAGGTCATTATGAGTGTTTTTAAATCAATTTACAGCTCAGAAGTACTTGTGGAGTTGGCACAATGACAGAGCACATCGTGGGACCACGTGAGGCAGCTGTGCCTGATGCACCACATGGTCATGCTGATGTCTCACACTACATTTTTGGGTGGTGGCTGCTCCCTGCCAGCTGCCTGCAGGAACAGTCACATGCAATCAGAAATACCTATGTCTATTTTAAATGTGAAAATAATCCTATTCCCACTTTTGTAATGCTGCTAGTTTCAAGATTTGAGTAGATGTTCTGATAAGGCAGGCTTTTTAACTGGCTAGATAATACCAGAACTTGCTTTTCTTGCTGCTTTTCTCTCCTTAGTGCTTTGATCTGTACAGAACTAGTTTGTTTCTTTTCAAATACCAACAGCTAAACGATCACTATGGTAGAGGTCATTCTTAATTACCTTCATGTTCATGGCCCTGTTATCTGCAAGTTTCCTGAAGAAATTTGCAGCTGCCATTTGTAGGGATTACTTCTTCTCTTCTGTCTTTACAGCTGAGGTGCCTGCAGTGGTCAGATAACTGGGGGTGTGTCTGGCAAGCAAGTGGAAATAGGGTCAAGTATGAAAGTCTATCACCATTACTAAGACCTTTCAGAAAAGTCTTTAAAGTTACACAGAAATTCTACAGGATCAGAGGACATCTACATGCCAAGTGAGGATTCATACAGACAAACATAAGCCTTTTTTTAAAGGGCACAGCTCTGTGACCTTTAGGTTCCTCCTGTTCCAAATGACCCGAGGTAACTGGGATGACTCTGGAGGTCAAGGTCATTGCTGCCATGCACTAGTGCAAATAAACCAAGGTCATGCTTGAAATTAAGACAAGGCAGAAAAACAGAACAATGGTACAAAGGTGCTCATTTCTATAAGCTTCCCTATCTCCTTCCTTTGGGATGCATGTGCAGTGAATACCTGTACTGATGTCTCTACTGTGCACTGAATATTCAAATATGAGATTACCTACAGTGGCTAAAATGGCTGTTAGAAATAGGCAACTTGGTACCATATAAAAGCAATTTTCCCTTGGATTGTTTCTGAGCCTCAGCAATTGCAAATAGGTTCCAGAAAGAATTTTAAATTATCTCCAAATTTTATATGTAGTGTTTTAATAGGTTTTCAAACAATTTGATTAGACAGTAATTTAAAAACAGTTCTTCTGTTCTGCTATGGCTTGGCAAGACTGGAGGAGAGAAGTGGCTGCTAAAAGATGGACTTCCACTCTGGAAAAATTTGAAATAAAATGCCAGGAAGCAATATGTA
>NW_005054391.1:1837410-1905311 GCF_000277835.1 Geospiza fortis
CCCAGCTTATGCTTGGAGTGTATTTCTCATTTGAAGTCACACTCCAGGGTCTACAACCACAGAGATCAATTAGACATGATGGACACCCTAAGCCAAATCTCTCTTCCTGCAGTATAAAAAACCTTGGGAGATAGAGAATGTGTAAAATAATAAATGGAAAGTGAGAAAAATAAATGGTCAAGGAATAATTTCTTTTAAAAATGCAGAAGCTGCTTTCACAATTCCACATAAAGGAAAACAATGCTTCTGGGGGATGGAAAAAAAGCCTATTTTCTTCTGAAATCTTCACTGGAAGGCAGTGTGTATTTGTTTACACTAGAGGATGTGCCATAGGCTCTTACCAGCAACACTAGAACAAGATTGAGAATTTCTCTTTGAGGAAAAGATTTATCTAAATATTCTATGTCTATCTCATAGAAAACTTCTATTGTGGATTGTTTCAAGTGCATCATGCATAAAACAATAATCCCCCTTCTTCTAGTGTGTCCTTGGGAAAAGGAGCCCTGACCTCTCTCTTTTTCCCAACATGCCAGATCAAAACTTGAGAAAATTCAGATCTCCAATGTCCACTTTTCCCAGTTTAGCAAGCTCCTCTCCCTCACAGCTATCCTGCCCACCATTCCTCTCTAGCCAGAACTGAACTGAGGCTTTCTGGAGGCGATGGCGCACACTTCACATCAGTGGAGGGTGCAGAGGAAAGAAATATCTTTCAGACTGGGGAAAGAGGATGCAGCAAAAGCTGAGGTGTCTGGCTTGGCCCAAGAATTTATGCAGAAGCTCTGGATCAAACCAGCCATGTGATGGTAGGGAAGGTATTTGGACAAACACAAGATAGCTCCTTCTGGAAAAAATAACGTGTTAAGATTATATAAAGAAACACTTTCTCTTTCCTAGAATTGTCTTCCTTTTTTTTTTCCTTCTTCTTTTCCCTTCTCATTTCCCACATGCTGCTGCAGCTGAGCTCTCCTAAGCTTTTTGGAGATGGATAGCTTCTCACCTCAACCACTCACAGCTTCATGGAATTTGCTCGGGGAAATACCTGAGCTCACCTCAGTGTAAACTGAACCAACATCAGATAAATAAGTTTTGCTGCATCTTTCTTAGGGTTTGCCTTTGGAGGCTGGTATACTGGGAGGAATAAATTAAAATGAAACTTTTAATATTCTCTAAAAAGTCACTAGATCACTGTTTCCACCTTAGTGCCTTATTAAAGGAAGGTTGCTTCTGCTCATCAGCATCAAGAGGCAGTGCACACTTAGACAGTAATGCTCAGAAATCTCAGGGAAGTGGATAAATTTACAGGGAGAAAATGCCAAGGGAAAGCGGTCAATTCATAACACTGGCATTCAGTGTTAGTTGGTTTAATTAACTGAATGTTCAATTACCAAAACACTTTGCCTTCTATGCTAATGCTGTTTCAAATAATAGGTAAAAAAAACCAACAAAACAAATAGTCCATCTGAGGCTAGGAAGCAAACAGAGAATAAAAATTTGGGATAGAAGATGGGAAAAAATCAGATATTTGTTAAGGAAATATGTCACCAAATAACAGTCAGTTTCCCATAAGATTATTCACAGAAGGAATAGGGTGGCAGTATAAATGTACACATTGTTTTTCATCACTGGTTTAGATAAAACTTGTGCTGTCATTAAACCAAAATGGACTTTATCTGAGGGCTGTCTCTACGTTAAATTCTAGCAAATCTCTGTGTTTGTCTGCCCAGTGTTAAAAGGAGATTCCTGACTTTCAACTTTAACATCAGGCAGTCCTCCTTAGCATTTTAAAATAATACTCATTTTTATTTTTCTTCATAATATTTAAGCAGGTTGAATAATTTAACAAAGAGCATAATTCCTCGAAATTAGAGTTTTGCAAAGACAAACCCTGAAGAGGTTTCAAAACCGTGTCACAAACCACACGGGCATTAAAACCAGGCTATGGCCATTAAGTACAGCAATGATGAGGCTGCCAAGGCACCTCACCTGTGGTTCACTGAATCACACACAAGCCACAGCAGGAGCCTCGGTGAAACCTGACCCCAAAGCGGGCCTGTGTAAGATTAGGCCTGAGGAGTGAAACTGCAGAGACCCTAAAGCACTCCTGCCAGGCCCCAGAGATCCGCACTCACTCCATGACAGTTCACTGGAGGCAGCCTGAGCTGTGCTGAGGCTTTTGGTGCTGGTACGAGCCAGGTTTAACCACTAACATCACCGTGACCAACCAGAATTGAGGTCAGGAGCTCCAATATTAACATTAAGCCCACACCAAAGTGCTGCACTGAATGAGTTCCTCTGAGCTCATATTCTGGCAGCTAATAAAATAACTAAATGTGCTGCTGGGACATACATAATTTCCTAACCATGACACAAGCACAAAAGAAAAAAAAAAAGCCAAAAAAAAAAAAGCCAAAAAAAAGCCACAAAAAAAAAATCCCAAAAAACCAACAAGAACAAAAAATAATCCACCAAAACTAACCCTCTTCCCCCAGCCTACTTACCCAGACAATATAATGGCATGCATTCCAGCATAGTTCTGCAAATCTGTTACGCAAGAACCATGTTCCCAAAAACAGCCTCTGGCTATAGTGGTGCTGAAAATATGTTGTTCTTTTTTATTTAAAAAAAAAAAAAAAACACAGGGAAAAAACCCTTATTTTTGTAAAAAAAAAGGTCCAGGTTTTCATTTATACAAGAATGACTTTGTTGTGTGGTATGCCCTTCAATAAAATTATAGCTTAGGCCCACAAGTGTGTGCATGTTTTGAGGTCTTATATTGATTCTTACCCTTTCTTCATTTTAAAGGTATTCAATATTGTTAACAACCAGGAATGTAAATTGTAGACATACACACTCATGTACATTGCCTACCTAATTCTACAACTCCTGTTAAATGTTTTAATTACACACAATGGGTTATAAATAATAAGATAGAAAGGCATCTAAATATTTTTGCAGCAACACCAGAAGCTATAAAACTCCTTAGTATATGAAAGGTCTTCACCAAAAAATAGGTTTCCAAATTTACAAATTAAAAGTCTTTGAGCATTCAAACCCTTAGGTAGCATTGTATTTTTTCTCAACTTTTAATCCACTTTGCACCACATTAACAGAATTTTAAAAGGTCTGTGGTTTAAAGTCCTTGCTGTTATGCTACTGTGCTCACATATTAAAAAATACAGTAGAAAGCTATTTCTTTCACCTAATTATAAGAGAATTAAATTATTTTACTTCCTTGTAATAACTCAGAACTTCCCCAAATGCACATGTTTTCATTACTTGCTTGCACATTATTTATTTCTATTCTTGTGACCTTATTTTTAATAAATAAATTCTAAAATTCTTCAAGAGTATGGAAAGAATATTTAATACAAAGCAAAGTAATTATACTGTGAAGGTTCTGAAATATAACTGAAGTGTATCCCTGGGGCTATTTCCTGATAATTAGGTATGGCATAAATAATCATGATTAATTATGTTTCTGGATAGTCATCTGCCTCCAATGAAATATTGTTATCCCTTATAATGCTCAATATAAAAAAACCCCCACAACTAAGTGTGTTTAAACAGAATATTTTCCTGAAACTCATGTGCAACTCAGTACACAAGCTATAAATGTCTTTGATGTTGCTCTGATACATTCTGCCACTGGAATACGAATTCTTCATTTCTGAGTGCATTAAATAGTACAGTCTGGCAACAAATCAAAATCCAGGAGACCACAATTACACTAAATAATTTGATGAGTTTTTGTTAAATGGGTTTGGAACATGATCTTGATTTTTCTTTTGTGCAGTTTATTAAGGATGTGACAAATTGTTTACCCATTTGTTACATCCTTCTGATTACAGATGTACCAAGAAACAGCACAGGAATGTATATGGATCAGAGCTTGGGCAACTTTTTTCATGATGATTTTGTAAGTACCAACTGCGGGTTTGGATCAAAACTGAATTTTTGTTCTTTGAAAGAAAGCCAAGGCCTTTCCTGATTATGCCCAGCACTTTCATGTAGTATTATTAATACCTTATTGGGGCTCATCTTAAAATGCACAAGGCAGTGCCCTGCCAACAGAGTTTGGAAGTAAAAATGAAAGCTGAAGAGCATGATTAGCAGCACTTAGCACATGAAAAGCCAAGGGATGGGGGTGGCTCAGAGCTTGACCTTAAGGACCAGATTCCAGGTGAGCACTGACCCTACCCAGAGCAGCTTGGTCAGACTCATTTCTGCCCAGCACCACACCTGGGCTGACCCTGGGCAGAGCACCAGCAAAGGCAGCCCTCAAAGCCATCAGGCATCCTTGTCTGCCCTTGGAAGGGCAGTGTGGGAATTAGACAGTGACAGGCTGCTTGGGACAGGTCCAGAGATCCCTCCTTTGGAGAAGAGAGGTCTCCACCAGAAAGATGATGCGTGACTTTTCTGGGAAGAACTGGTCACTGCCTGAGCTGGGCTTCCTCTGGTTTATCCAGGGGGGTTGTGCTTACAAAAACACAGAAAGATCTTCAGCAAGCCCAGAAACAGAAGTAGGGGTCAATTCCACACTGATGGCCAGTCCTCCTTTCCTTCTTTGTGTTTGCTCTTTCAGCTGTGACTCAGTGTCCACCCTTTTTGGCAGGGAGATGGGGGCAGAGCCACGTTCCAGCTGAAACCAGCACAGTTGCCATTAGCAAACACAAAGATCACTGCTAATGCAGCAGGGTGATCCCTGGAGATCCACAGCTTCAGCAGGCTGCCTGCTGGATAAACAGATTCCCAAAGTTAATGCACAGGAGGTGGGGGAGGAATGAGGAGAGCTCACTTTTAAAGCAGCAATCCTAACAAGCCACAAGGTGGAAGCAGAAAAGTCAGAGGGGACAGCATCTGTCATGGTGAGAAACAAAATGAGTGAGCAGAATGCTCTGTTGCAAGAAAGCAGCAGGAAAAAGGGGAGCATATTCTTTAAATACTTCCATCTAAGACAGCCTAAAGAGGGGAGACAAGGACTAAAAGTAGGTAAAATAATAAAATGGTCGTTAAAACCCCACCTGCCAAGAGTGTCAGTAAAATGATAGGAGCAAAGGCAAAGGACATTTTCTTGGCAGCAAGAAGCACAGATGGTCAAATATAAAAACCATGGTTCTATATGGGATTTTCATCTTTGTTACATTTTCCATGAACGAATGCACAGGAAAAATGTGTACCTGGATTATGCTAGATGTGAGCAAACTATAGATTTGTATTCATGAATATTCTTGCCATAAAGCCATGCTAAAGCTTTTTTTAAATCCTGTTCAGTTAGGTCTGAAAGAAGTAACATAGAGCAGCAATGTCTTTGGTGAGATGTCTTCATGCAAGTGGAAATGGAAGCATAAAGAACTCTGAAGGGATTTATTTATTTTAAACATACTTGAGCTTGCCACACCTTCATGTCAAGAGTTGGCTAAGATAATATCTAAGTTTGAAGCAAATCACAGAGTTCTCTCTGTAATTTGCTAGGAGGCACTCCTGTATTTAATTTACAAATTTGTGCCATTGTTACTGAAGTAATCCCAGCTTGTGCAAATATTCGATGAATATGGCACAAAGTTTCTGCCAGCATTTGGCTACCAAACTTCAGCTGAACTCTGTCCACATTCTCAATGACCTGACATTCTCTTAATCCTGCTTGAAAAATAATTTATATGGCAGATGTACCCAAGACGTATAACTGTACCTGACTTCTGCAACTCTGCTTCTTTTTTAAGGAGCATCTTTCAAGGAGACAGTATTCCAAGGATAATGAAATACCAGCAGAATAAAGACTGGCAAAAGGACCACCTCTGCATCCTGTAAAAGTGAGGAAGAATTGGGAAATCTCTGCTGTCTTTGGGAAATGCAGAAAGGAGTAAACCCCAGCCCCTGGGTCAGCTGGTGAGCCTAGACTTGCATCCTTACTGACTTTTTAAAAGCATCCTGGCCAAAAGCCCATTGCATATGATAATATGGATACTGAATAAAACATCTGCTCGGTTTTCCTCAGATTCCTTCTCAGGAGGAAGGAGATGTTTTGAGGTTGCAAAGGCAACCATGTAAAGCACATTTCAGGACTGAGCATGGAGTGAATTCAAGTGACACTATAAATACAGGAATATGAACTCAAACAAAGCAGTAATTGAAGTATAAAAATTTATCTCTATTCCAACTATATATATATATATATATATTTTTTCCCCCATGGGCTGAATATGTTTAAGCATTGTACATTAATTAAAAAGGTATGCGCCTATGATCTGAAGCTGTCCCTTGAAGGCAGCTTGAGCTTTTTTTCAGTGCAGAAGTTTCCTAGATACTTTTTTCCTTTGTTGTCACTGTACCCATTGGCTTGGTCAGCACATACCTCCTTCCTTCTTTGTCATGTTGTTTTGCAACACACTCCTATTTCAGCATGGGGCTGCTTCTCATTCTGCCTCAGAACACAGGCATGTGGTAATTGGCTCCAGGAAGAAGCCAAAACATATGTTTCCCCATGGCACTAATTAATTACTCATATGCACACTCAAAACTTAATTGCTATTATACACTCTGGCCTGTTTGACTTCTGGGAAAAAAGGTGACTTTGCACCTATTTTGATTGGAAACGTGCAAATGTGAAAAGTGGCCGTATTTTTTTTACAAATGAAAGAAGCAAAATTTCACTAGTCACACTATTCATTCCTAGCACACCTCTTACTTAAAAAAAGTCCTCTGCACTGTGCTCAGTACATCTTTTAATGTAACCAAGCCTGAAAGCATAAAGTATCTGTGCTCTACTTAAAACTGCTGATATGACAAAGAAAAACCTCTTCCTCGGGACTACTACTTCTCTCCTGTAGCATAACAAGCACTAGTCAACCACAAGTGCTCCTAAGAATGGCTACTTTTAGTGCTTCTTACCAATAAAAGGCAGAGGTTTTGCCCATTAAGGGTTTTATTTTCCATCTTACAACAGTGACAACCATTTGGAACTTTGCCCATACTTCTCTGTGCTGATTTTTTAGGTATTTATAACATTTCTATTGTATTTACCACCATATTACCAAAGTCCCTTACACTCATTAATCTCCCATATAAGTTGTTCCTTTGTTCATTTCTTAAATGACTTAGAACAAGACCACAGCCTCTTAAGCAGATCTAGCAGGAAAAAAGAAATTGAAGGTAAACTAGATATTCTTATTTTCTCATTACTTTTCCACTTTAAGTGTTCCTGAAATAGCCAGAATTATTAAAATGAATAAATAAACAAAAAAACCACAGCACTAAATTTTACTCTAAACATGTGTAGGTGACTGTGAATTAGGAGCTGCTGGAGACAGTCCAGTGAAGTGCCATAAAGAGGATTAAGGGGACTGGAGCGTCTTTGCTATGAGGAAAGGTTGAGAGAACTGGGACTGTCTAGCCCTGAGAAAAGAAGGTTCAGGAGAATCTCATCAAAGTCTACAAATACCTGAAGGGAGGGTGCAAAAAGGACAGAGCCAGGATCTTCTCTGTGGTGCCCAGAGACAGGACAAGAGGTGAAGGGCGCAAATGGAGACACATGGGGCTCTCTCTGAACATCAGGGAAGACTTTTTTTGCTGTGAGGGTAACTGAGCACAGGCACAGGTCACCCAGAGGAGTGGTGTAGTCTCCCTCCTTGCACGGGAAGCACAGTCCTGGGCAGCAGCCTCTGGATGACTCTGCTTGAGCAGGAAGGTTGGAAGCAGGGGAGCTCCAGGGGCCCCTGCCAACCACAACCATTGTGTGATGTCATGAACTCCACAGGAGCCAGGTCTGAGTGTGTCTCCAAAGACTGAATGCAGATACATTTCAAACCAGGACAAAACATTTGCATGTCATTCTGGTCACTGTGTAAGCTTAGTCTGAGAGCAAAATTCTCAACATTTTTCAAGTGATTCCATGTAATAACTTTATTAATAAACCAGCATCAAACCGAGACTTCAAAATGCACTGGATTTGTGAATAAAAACTTGGATAAATGGACAGAATAAATCATGAATTCAAAATAACAAATTATCTCAAAATATACACACATGTGAGGATCTGGTGGCACAGACAAGATGGTTTACCAGCCAAGAGTTGTGGTGATTGCCTTCCTCAGCTGTCCATTTTCCTCTCTCTCAGGTTCCAAACCTCCATGTCCACACAAACCCCAGATGCTCTGCAGGCAGTTGCTGGGTGATCTCGGTTTCTAAACCATCACAGTGAACAGGGCCCACACTTTTCTATCAAGTTGTTGATTGCACAGCTCAGAAATTGGTAGGGGAGTAAATGAATGCCCTTGTAATGAGAGAAAAATGGCCAGCTGAGGTGACTTTTTTTCATATCAGCAGTACTAACCTATGCCTGGAGACCTACAGAAGACTAAATTGCTTAACAGAGTAGCATGGATTGTTTGCAGCAAAACCTGGTATCTCAAAGACCATATACTGCCCAATTCAGGGCTTACAAACTTGCATTTAATTTCACGTTTGCTCAGAGTTTGCTACAGCACAGAAATAAGTAGTGACTGTGGATCAAGGTAAGATTTTATGCTATTCCATACCATTGCACAACTGCATAAAATGAAAATTGATGGTTTCCATGTTTTCTAAACCTCAAACTGCAAGCACAACTCAATGCCTGAGTAGCTTAAGCCAGACCTAATTCCTGACAACCTCGTATCTTGTCTTTTACACCTGTGCAATGAGATGAGCAAATGGGGCACTGAAAGGTGCTATTTCTCTCTCACTCCTTACAGAGATGTAAATGGGTTCAACAAAGTGAAGGGCAGCGAAGACAGCAATGCAAAGTCAGGGAAAATAGGACAAGAATATAAACCCCTATATTCATGCAGAAAGAAAAGTACTGAAGAGAAGCAAATCAATAGACAAGTGTACAGAAATTGCATTGGGAAAAGAAGGAAAAGAAGAAGACTGCAATTTGAAAACAGCTATGTCAAAAGCTTCTTATGAGTCAGAGGACCAAATGAGGGCCAGTAGTGAGTGGAACAACTCAGTGCCTCCTTCACAACATGTCACAGCTGTCGTTACTGGGATATACCTGAAACTAATGTAGCCCCTAGTATTTTTCCATAGAAAGTTGATTACAACATTTCTGAAGCTAAGGAAAAAGAAATTGGAAACATGTTTTGTGAAATATCATTGGAACTGTTAATATCTAAAGATATATCATGGAGAAATATTTGTAGAAAACCTGAATGTCCAAAGTGACGGGAGAGAGAGTTAACAATAGGCTTAAGTGATACTGACTTAGTATAAAAATCCATCATCAGCACATTGGCCACTCTGCCCCCTTAGTGAGCCAAGTCATAAAATCAAAGATAAATTTTAGAAGGTGATGTGTCCTAAGAAAGTGATCTGATGAGAATTGGAAAGGCTCTGGTTTCACTGCACTGAAAAACTTCACTCTCTGGAATTTCATTTTATGTCTCTGGCATCAGTAGGCCAATGCATGAGATAATCAGGTTGGTGACTGATGAAAGCCTGGCAACATCAGTGCTGGCATGTCAGTTTACTGATGTCAGTTTGCAGCATGAGGATTTGAACTGGCAGACTTTTTATTAATTTTTAAATTTAATTATACATCATGTTTGAAGACCTCTCTGTGCATGGTTTGAATTTTCAGCAGATCTTGATGTCAATGGATTGACAGTGCCCAAGCAGCTGGACCTGGACCTCTGTGTACACTTTTCTTGCTCTTTTATTAAAAGACCCATTATAAGGACATTGGGAGAGATCTGCTGTTATACAAAGAAGAAATTCAGTAGCTAGATTCAGCTGAAATGGAAGTAACTTTCTAAGTATATTGGAAAACCTCCCTCCCAAAAAAACACCCAGACTAATCCCATATGACTACCAATTTCTGTGAAATTTGACAGGTTTCTTTCTGATTCAAGCATTATCTAACTGCAGATTCAGAGCAAAAACACCTTTCATGCTGCAAGATGACAGCAGGTCACCTATTGGCTTCAAGGGGGCCAAAATTTCATGAATGACAAATGCACTGCTCTTAACTGGATGGAAAGAACTTGCCTGATGCCACCAAATCTCTCAGGTGGACTATGCTTGGGGTCTGACTGTCCTGTGGGCACAGTCTGTGCAAACTGCTCTATGAGAAAGCCACCAAAATTAAATGCCTTCTGGGAGAACACCACCACCACCCTCCCAAATTTCAGAGTGTTGTTAAAATGGCATGTCCTCAAAGTGCTCATATTGCAACACTTCCCAAGAGGCTAAGGATCTACTCAGTTTGTGAATGTCTTCTTGAGATGATCATTATCCCAATGCAATATAATAATGTTTTGAGGGCACTTCAGCAGTGACATGAACAATAAAAATATACTCACATTCACAGAGCAAAAGATTGTAGCTGCTTATGACAGTGATGATTCAGGGCAGAATGAAAAGAGGCAGTCACCTCCTTGAGTCCATTTGCCTTGGGAGTTAATTAAGAGGCCTCAGCAGAACGAATACATAAGGAGAAATTGATACTGAGTTTAGGATTAGGAAGATGTAAGTCTTTCTTACACCCTTGCTGCATTTCCTTATTCAGGTGTCCCCATCAGCAGTTAAGTGCTTGGAGGCTGCAGGTGATGGACGCTTAATAGAGGATTCCTTACTCTGCTGCAGGAGTGATCACAGAGGCCAAAGCTTTGCTGTCTTTTACACTTATACCTCACTTCACAGAAATACAGCTCCAAACACTGCAAGGGTAACAAACAACAAAAAAAATGACTGCCTGAAATCCTGGTTTGGGCATTTTGCAGTGTTTATTGCTTTAGTCCTTCAAACTTTCCAGTTTCATTAAAATAATACTGTCTGATGTTCAGGCAGAGGTCTGTCTTTATTGTTCCCCTGTTGAATCAGTCTCACAATAATTATGTGCAGAGATGCAAAGTGAAATTACTGTAACAAAATTGCAAACCCAGAATGAAAAGGGGCATCAATTTCAAAGTCTATAACTGTGTACTTCGATATCAAATGCTCAGCAGGAGGTCAAGAACTTCAATATTTTGAACACCTTGTGCTTTCTCATTTTACAACTACAGTCCCATGGTACAATACAAAAATATTGTTTTTACAAAAGCCTTGAGATTATAGTATTTGAAATGTTGCATTAATATTCAGTTAAGATTTAATAGCAGAACAAATGTATTAACTCATGAACCATGAGGTCACAGGTTCTCCTAGAAAACACTCACATAAACTACAACTCTTTCGTATATATTTGTAACAAAAAAATAAAATAATTTCATCTTGATATTTCAAGAACAGATAAATTGGCAAAATAAACATTCCCAAATGATCTGCTAACCTCTGATGATTGTGCCAATTACCTTTAGCAGAAGTATTTAAAATAATTTGCAATGATGGAAAAAGAATATGAAATTAATTTCCATTGCATGGTCATTGAATAGTGGTAAAGTAGTTGCCCTAGAAAAGGATATTCTAAATATGGCAAAAATGAGAATTTTTTATTGTATGGAGCAATTTAGAATTTCTGGTATGTTAAAATGATCAATTAATGTTACATTTAGCATTTTTACACTTGCCTAGACTTGACAAGCAATTTCTGGTAAACTGGCTCATCATTTGCTTTTGGCAGATGTCAATTGCTTTCATCATTATTTCAAAACAGAAATGATAATAATTGAAAGGAAAAATAAAGAGGAAAATCACCTTATTTCCACTCCAAAAAAAAATATATTCTTATTAACTTTATGACACTATTGGCTGCTCCTCTCCTATGTTTATATTATTTAATCAGAAAGTTTGTCTTGCTATTTTGGTAACTTCTGGAGATAAAAAGTGGAACAGATACAATATTTTATGTTCCTGAATAAAGGATGAGCTATTTTAATGTACATTTCCCTGACTTCTTAAATATCTGATGGAAAATAAACATTCCCACTGATCCTGGTAAGCCAGGCCACTATAGTCACAGTGCCAAGCTGAAACAACTCAGTAAAGAATTCAGTAATAACTGTGGGGATTTGTCATATCACCATGGGCAGACAAATTTGACTCTTGCCATGAATGGGGATAGGAGCCAAGGTATGAACCAGCTCTGAATTAGAAGCCATTTAATTAAAGTTAGCACAGTGGTGAACTCAAATTAGCAAGGTTTACTAAGAGGCAGCATATATTAACTTGGGCTCAGCGTGGTGATAGAGTGCTCTGCTGCCAGCCAAGTTTGCACAGGCACTAATCTCCTAAAGCACAATGCCATCCAGAGGAGCAAGCCAGCCAAAGAACAGACAAGGCTGAAAGAGTTAAAAAGAAGTTCTACTATCTGTTTGCTGACATATCACCCTTACGAAAAAAAAAAAACAAAAACAGAAAACCTCCCACAGAAATACAGGCCAGTGGTTACGTACAGTATTTAATATTCCATTATGGCTCCAGGTACAGCTCTTCCAAGTTCATACATTCAAAGCAGAGCAAAGAGAATGGGTTATGGAAAACTGAAAAAAAACCATCCTTTCTTTGCCCAGATGAAGTACGAAAAAATTGTGGTCTTATGCTGCTTTGATATGCATGTCTGGGTCTTGCCATTAAAATACCATGTATGGCTGAAATACTTAGCATGTAGACAATTTTAATTATCTGTTAAGTGCTGTGTAAACATCACAAACGGCCATGATATTCCCAATTTACAAAGCTGCAAATCAAAGCGACAAAAGTTATTGCCACTGTAATGCAACAGGGAACTATTTAGTTTTTCATTGCTCTTCTTGATCATTCTCTTGGTTTTATTTCCTTTCATCTTTTTTGCAATTTGGTTAGGGAACAACTGTATTTAGATGGCACCTCTAGGGTCCTTTACATTTCATTCAAATAAGCAATCCAAATTTGAAGCATTATCCAAAATTTATAACTGGTGTTTTTCTAAGGGTCCATGCTGTTTCTCGAATCTAGGCAGCTTTAAATATTGGGACCTCTCTAACTGGATACTCAGGTTTTGGCACACAAGAGGTTCTCCTTAGGTGAAATGGAAGACAATAGGAAAAACACAATATGAATAACATTACATCTGTGACGATAATCCCAGAAAAAAGCATTGTGAATATAAAAAGGTTCAATTATGACTTCTACTAAGGACTAAGGTAAATCAATCCAATAAACATAAATTTTTATTTATGTTTATAAATATAAATAAATACATTTTTATTTAGAACAATCTTGTAGCTGTGCTTTTATAAAAATTAAAGTCAAAATTGTCCTTAGAAAATGTATGTAAGAAATAATATAAAACTTAGCTTCTTCTATAAATTGGATAGTAATTTACTATGACCCCTTTCTATGAGTAAAGATGAGTAAATATAGGAGTCTTCTGTAACATCAGAAAGGAAGTGATCAGCAGTCCCAGTAAATGTTTTTCATAAATAATTTTTATTTAAAAAAGGAATAAATGGTTCAAAATAAAACTCAGGTAAATACTACTATACCTGTGGAATAATAAAGGGAAAGTTTGACAATTCAGGGTTTGAAGTACCACACTAAAGTTTCCTTTGCACAGAGGATGCACAGGCTTAAGGAGTGGAGCTCTGCATGTTACCACTAAGAATGTTTTTACTGACTTCAAATCATGTAAGATAAACTCCTGGGGGAGAGTCTGGAGAATTTTCCAGGTTCAAAATTCTACATCTTTAAGAATATAAAGCTGCACATGGATGTATTATTTGAGAAGTAGTGCATGACCACCCTGTTAAAGACTGCCATAGGTGAAGGACCACAGCTATGATTGCATGATGCACCTCAGCTTCTGAAATGTTTAACTTCTGACTGAATAATGGTGAAGCCATAGTATTGTAAAACATATGGTTCTGCACTTAATGGTCCTATAAATTGTATATATAGGGAGCATATGTAGATGGGTACCTTCCTATATATATGGACACACACACATAAAAATTTATGTGTAACACAGTCTTGTACGGTAATAAAACGAATAGGTCAGGCTAGGGAAGTACTTCTAAAGTGTTTAGCAGGAATTAATATTCAATCTTCAAGTTTTCTTTAGTATTTTGTCATTCAAATTTCTGAAGCAAAAGGAAAAATATGCATCAAACTTGGATCTTTAAATATATACCTCCTCATAAAGAATTTCAGCTGTGGAATCAAATGCCTACTATTTGAACTTCCAAGGAAAAGAAAAGCAAGGATTTCACACATAACTAGTTGCATCAAAGGAGAATTTATAATAATTTTTATAATAATGACACAAAGGATGCAATTTTCCTGTTTCAAAAACACCAGAAAGTTATTGAGATAGTAGGAAATTCAAAATGTAGATTATAACTGAGTATCCAAGACATGGAAAATTCTAGCTGAGGAAGGTCAAGGTTTTGTGGGATGTAAATTCCCCTGAATTTCACCATTCAGTACTGCAAACATATTTTCTGTGACCAGTGATGTACATAAAATAAAGGTTACTAATTATCAGTAGTAATAATTACACATTTAACAAGTTACCATTATACTTCAAAAAGTTTGCACTAATGTGTGAATAATTATTGGCCTAATTAAGTATCCGATATTGCATTTACAAACAAAAATGAAACATTAGTTAAGAGTGTGACAGTGTTTTTGCATTAGATAAAAGGAAGAGGTAATTTGGATAACCAATTTCTGGACTGAATTTGTTGCATGGAGCTCACAAAAAAAGGAGGTAATTTTTATCCTTCCAAACATTTAGAAGCATATTTTCTCCTTACAACTCTCCCTTTCCAGTGCAGTATTCAACTGTACATCCTTTTTTTTCCCTCCAAAGATGAAATCAAGAAGAAACATCAGGAATTCTAGAAGCCCTGAGGGCTTTCAGGGTAGGTGTCTTTTGGGAGATGGAAGGGGTCTTGTGCAATGCCCCTACATGGAGAATATATCTGCTTTTACTGGCAGAGTTCAGAGTGCCTTGTGGTGCTTCAGGCTGCCGGAGTTGACAAAATCATGCAGTAGACATGAATGCCTCTCAGTGATACACAAGTGATACACAAGTGAAAACATTTAGCAAAAATCAGTTTAGGATGCAACACACCACAAAGAATGTCTGTTGTTACAGTAGCTTTCACCTGGTTGCCGTTTCTGTAGTAATTTTCCTCCTACCATTTCACAGGAAAAATAGAGCCAGGTGCTGTGGTAATAGTAATTTATCTGTGTATCCATGTATCCATTTATGGTCATTTGAGCCTCAACAATGACGGACAGTAAATTGTGGGAAGGAAAATGAAACCTCCCTACTCATCTGCAAATGCCTTGATTTCACAATTTTCCATTTTTATTAATATTTGTGTGAATTTCCTTGGTCAAGATTACTACATTTTATCAAGCACAGCACTAATTTTTGCTTAAACATCCCCCAATTACTGGCCAGTGACAGAAAATTACACCAGCCCAAAGGACTGACTATTTCTGTGATACTTTCCCATTCTTCCTTTCCAATTCATGACAGAATTCCCTTCACACTAGACAGGCTGCATAGCTGGTTCTCCCACAGAGCCATGAAGCCTATGGAAAATATTCCATCACTTTTGCTGTAGTTTTGAAGGAATGCCTAAAACTTCAGGAGAACTTATTTGAACAGAAATGCAAAGTAGCGTGTAAACACAGTCCTGAGGCTGCCAGACCTTAGCTAACTCACATAGCTTTGAATCAGACTGCATCTCATAACTTCTCTGTGCGCAAGACCTTGAGACAAACAACAGGATTTGCAACATTCCAGCATGAAACTACTGTAAGTGTGCCACTGCTGTTTAACTCCTTGTACTCTGGTCCAAAAAACCCTTTATCTATCCATAGCCCTGAACCCCTGCATTTCATGTTGTTTTGTTGCTTCAGTGTGTGCGTGTTCAAAACTCTGCTTTAAAGCCTCTTCAAAAAGCAGACTGGAAGTTTTATATTGTTTTCAGTAGGAGTTTGCAGGACCAATACTGAGAACACATGCAGGCTTAGGTACCTGCATTGAATAAATCCTTGAATACACACATCCCTCTTGAACCCTTGGACCAATGTCTGGTGGGAATTGTTTCTCACCTGCTTCTCAAATGAAAGGGCAATGGAAATACTGAGCCATACTCTTCAATGCACTCAGGGTAACTCTGCTGTGTGCTGGATAAGTAAAAAAGACATAATTAACAGCTGAAATGGAACCTTTCCATAATTGTTTATGCAGATTATATCTGTTAAAAAAGTAGAAATTTTAAACAAACTTCCTCTCTCTACACCCTCCCTCCATCACCTTTGCTGTGGCTTTGCAGGAATTCCTAAAACTTCAGAATTTATTTAAACAGAAATGCAAAGCAGTGTGTAAACACAGTCCTGATTATTTAGTAACCTGTCATGGGCCCCAAAGACGACCCTGAAATGTCTCCCTTAAGCCCACATGTGGGGCTGGTTGGTGGTCGCAGTTAGGGCTGCCTGGACACAGTCTCCAGAAATGCAGAGAACCTGGAGAGAAACAAGACTGTCCATAATACAGGACCAAGAAGTTGGGGGGAATTGACAGATAGTTCTCCTGATAAAAGGGGCTTCAAAAACTTTTTCCAATCTCTGTGAGGAATCTAAGGTCGGGTAGAGCATAGACTACATCCCCTGTATATTTTTTTCATCTGAATACTGCCCTTCCCTTATTTAGGAATACATTAGAGAGCTGTGGAATGAACAAATTAATGATCTCTTTTTGGGAAATGCTCTAAATACATCCCTTCAGGTATCAGTGGGCTTTGCATCAGCCCATATTTGCCTTCATTCTGATGGGTTTGGATGCACCTTTTCTATTCATATCAGTGCAACTTGACCAGAGCCTTCAAGATAAGAATAAGCTTAAATGCATTCCATAGGGATAGGCTTTATTAAAAAACACAGTTTAAGTGTAGATTTTTAAATGCTTTTCTCAAGAATGAAATAAGTAACATTGGAGGCATGTTACCCAATCCAATATATTTTCTTGTGCCTACATTTTAAATATGTATTCCTCCACCCGTTGAATTCATCATGTCACACCTCCACATAGTTTTAAGCTGGGCTAGAGGTAATGATAGAAATGTGTTAAGTGCAGTTATACTTTCTATAGCATCAAAAATATAATACCAGAATACTTTTCTTTCCCCCCAAATAAATGTTTCAGATTGGTATGCGGTAAAATATGTAACAGTGACTCCTGGTTAAAGAACTTTTCACTTGCCTTTCAAAGTTAAATAAATTACTGGAAGAAACATTCTCTGAATTGCAGAATGAATCAGCAATACCTTCAGTATTTTTGGGGCCTATTTTACAGAGGTTGCTTTTGCTTAAGCCATTAGCAACTATTAAATTTATTCTCTTCATTTCACGTTGTATACAGCCGATGGGAAATGGGGGAAAAGACAGCCTTCAAGGCATTAACCCCTTCACTCCACAGGATGATTTTTCTGCTTGAAAGGAATTTGATGATTTCAGCTTTCTTCTCCTTCTTAACTTTGCCTCCATTAGGAATGCCTGCATGAATAAGGGGTTGCAGAAACTGGCCCTTATATTGTAATGTAATCACAGATTTATTCAGCTCTGCAATCAGCCACTCATCTGTGATGATCATCTCAGGGTCCTGCCAAGAGTTTCTGGAAGGCTCTGTGCTAGCTCTCTACTGATCACATAAACCACCAAAAAATTACCTATATATTACTTTCCACTAATTCAGATCTGTGTTCTGAGGGAAGAGAGAAAGAACCATAAGGAATCATAAAAAATGCTGCTTCTGAACATTAATAAAATAACTATGCATACCATGCCCAACAAAAACAAGCAAACTGAAAAACTGCAGATACAAATAAAATCTTCTGTTAAGTTAATAAAAAAACAAAACAAACAAAAAGGCTGAAAAAGCAAGATTTAAAGAAGGGAAATGGTATGTGGTTTGAAATGTGCATTTGGAAAGAAAAAGGATATCCAAAGATCAACAGCTCCGAGAACAGCCTATTTACCAATGTCTAAATAGCTAATAACTGAATGTAAAAGTGTCTCCTCAATTTAATAAAAATGTACTATTTTATTATTTACTACTGTATAAACTTTAAAACATTAACATGGAGAAGGCAAACAGAAAACTGAATGTTTACTATGTCAAAGACTTACATTGCTTTCCAAAGTTTGAGTCAAATATTGCTACTAATAATACTGACAGGAATATTTCCCCTGATGTGGGTGAAATTATTCTGAGTCAGAGTATACAGAAGAGTTGAGTTTGGCCATTTGTCTCTTGCTTTGTGATATCCATTTCCATTGACTCCTTTGTGCTTTGGACACCTGGAAAGAGCCATGGACTCTGGCATTACCTAATGGCCAGGACCCTCAGTTCTTTGTATGAGATGCCACAAAATCTTTTTATTTCTAGTGTGTCTACCCCCTGGAAGTGCCACTGCTGTTTTCTTGTTCAATGGCTCTTATCTGGCACTTTCAACAAATATTGCCCTTGCTCTCTACGCTTTAAAATGATAAATGTATCACCTGGAGGCTGTATCCACCAGTTCCTGTGTAATACTTCTCTCCTAAAATGAGACATAACATTTTAGAAATGGAAAATTAACATCCCACAAGGAATTCTCAAAAGGGAAGGACACATGCAAGTGCAACCATGCAGTGAACAAATCTTTAACCACAAAATGCCAATGTACTCTTGAAAATACCGATAAATGCTGCAATGAGGCACCAGTCAAGCATAAATATAAATCACACAAAGCCACCAGTGGCAGACACTCCTTGTATCTGCTCAGTTGTTAATAGTTTTTCTCAAAACTGGAGCGGTTTTCCATAGTGCTAATGAGAACTTTTGCTAGCACACCTTCCATACACTTGAAATCCAGCATCAGGGGAAGTATCAAAAGCTGCACTCACACTGCTAAAAGTGCCCCTCAGACAGCAGTGCATGGATCCCCAGCCAAGCAATGCAACTGCTATGGCAGTTTTCTCCAGGTCTGAAATGTAGGGCAGGCATACTCTGAGAGCACCTCACCCTCCCCAGTCTCGACTTTGACATGAGAGGATCCTTTTCCTCTGCAGTGCTGGTTTTCCATCGTCTTCTGTACCCAGAAGAAATTTTCTACCATGGTGGGGCATTGGCACATGTTGCCTGGAGAAGCTGTGGATGCCTCATCTCTGGAAGTGTTCAAGGCCAGACTGGACAGGGCTTGGAGCAACCTGGTCTAGTGGGAGGTGCCCCTGCCCATAGCAGGAGGCTTGAAACTGGATGATGTCTTCCAACCCAAACCATTCTACGATTGTAAGTTTTTACCACACCTGAATATAATTTGGTTCTTTCCTGAAAAGAAACCTTGCTGCAGCTGAGTACTGGTTTGCTACTCAAACTGTGTTATTAACATCACTGAAGGACAAATGACTTGTTATTGTGAACTGGAAATATGATAATATAATTTTCGTAGATTAGACTATAATTTTCTGACTTAGGAGCAATTTTGGGACCAAAGAATCTAGACTGACATTCATCCTGGAAGTCCAGAAATTTCCTGTGTGACAGGTTGGGCCTTCCATGCCTAGGAAAAGCCACAAACAATCCCTTAGAAGATTTTTGTAATTGCACTCCCTTCTTACACAGCTAACTATGCCAGCTGGAAGCTGAATTTCACACCAGTGGTCAGCAGTGTACCTCCTGAAGTGAGAAGATCTGTTTTACAGCCAGGGGCACAATATGACCTATCATTTTTAAAGGCCAGAAGAGGATTCAGCTCCCCTTTGTGAGCAGTATCACTGATTATTCTTGTGAATTACTGCTTCTCAGAAAGGGAGGTAGAATACTTACAATCTTTTTTAACATCCAAAGTAAATAGCAAGCTCTCATGTGCAACAAAAGTTACAACAATATTTTCATTATGAATAATTCAACCTAGTTTTCATCAAAATAGGGGATATTAATAATTCTTAAATTCCACAAAGCCTTTCCAATTAACTCATTTTATTGCTATAAGTCCAGACTTTGAAAATCTAAGTTGCATTTTACTGTACAAGTATGCCCTATGGGACGGCTCTTAGCATATATTATCATTTGGTGTGTGTAAATCAATATCCACTGGGCCATAACTTGTAGTAATAAATCAGATTTTACTGTGTAAGTTCAGAGGTGAATTGTATAGGGAAGTTCACACAGATTTGAAAAGTGAAGAAAGATATAAATGTATTAAAATGTAGGCCTCCTTCTTATCACTTTAAAAAAGGTCTGAAATTTGGAAAACTTGCAATAATTTCTCATTATTTCTGCAGATTGCTCATAATTGGATCCAAGAATAAAGAGGGAAAAAAGTCAAGCCAGTACTTAACTTGAAGTATTAACTACACATTGTTCTCCTGTAAGCACTCAACAGATCTCTTCTTGTTAAAATTATGGCAAATTGGAGCAGCAGTTCCCCTCTGAATCAACCTTCATTTCTCAGTCCTTCCCTGCTGAAGACTGTTACATT
Source organism: Geospiza fortis (assembly GCF_000277835.1). NCBI lineage: Eukaryota > Metazoa > Chordata > Aves > Passeriformes > Thraupidae > Geospiza > Geospiza fortis. Next base: position 1,857,846 of record NW_005054391.1, read on the forward strand.
TTGAAGGCACAAATGATTATTTATTTATTCCCCTATAAAATGCATGCGTGGTCCCAAAAGCCATAATGTAACACCCTGCAGTACCCACAAATGCAGTACTCTTATAACAAATTATTAGATCACTTAATCTTCTTTGCCAGTTCCTTTGTCAAAAAAAACCAAAAAATATTCACAGTCCCCCTATAGAAACCTAAAATACAAGACAATAAAACTAATAGTAATAATAATGATATGTTTCCTTGGTCTTTTACGACACAGGAAACAAATGCCTCTTGAGTTGTATTGCAAGGATATACACATTGCAAGCTGACACATGGCTGAGTCAGTCAGCTCGTTACCCTGAGGGTGCTCAGCCTGGCTAGAAAATGTTCACTTGCTTTTTAGGATCGGGAAAGAACTATAGGAATGAACAGAAAGCACATTGCTCCTGGTTTGAGTCCCTCCCTTTAGGATGAGAGAACCGTCTCTCAGACCTCTGACTCAAAAGGCCTCTCTACCAGCAGCAGGGTTAGGTGGTATTTCTTTCCTTTGCCCAAATAACCGTGCCTTGTCTGGAAATTGAAACAGGGCAGCATCAGCCTACAGGCCAATGCCAGATCCACTTGGGATGTTCACCTTGTCCTGCTTTGTATCCTGCTTTATCCTGTTCCTCAAACCCAGCCTCTGCTCCAGAGATCATTCACCTGACCTTTCCCATTACTCCTTTCTGTGTCAAGGAGTGTTTTCCTTCCATTTCAGTTAATGAGAGTAAGCAGCTGATTACAAAGGGAATTTCTGAGCAAGAAAAGGCAAAAGCAAAGGCATGCTCTGCATTCTGAATCATCCAAACCACGATATAAGTAACATAGTAAAATACAAAATCTCATTCTCCTGGAAAGCAATTATGATCAGAGGTGATGTAAAAAGAATATGAGTTCTGCATGTCCTCAGAAATCCCTACATTGGTGATAAAATTAGATCTTCTAAGATCTCTTGAAGTGAAATTACTTTATTTACTTAGGCTACCAGTCAGTGGACCTGAATCAGGTGAGCTCTGAAGACTTAATTTTTCAGCTCTTAACACTGACTGGAAGTAACAAATTCCTGGTAGGTGTAGATAGTATACTCCAACCCTTTTTCTCAGTCTGAATATCTGAGAATTCCTAGTATAAAAGGGACAACTGTTCAAAATAAAAAGAAAGAACACAGCTTCACATCTCAGAAAACTCTACTGCAATGTATTTGGTGATATTGGAACTTTTGTCAGCTAAAACCCTATTGATTCTTGGGTTGGGTAGCTTTTGGAAGAAAAAAGAGATATGAAAACAGGAAAACTGTGCCTTCCTTCATTGGTAAAAAGTCTGTGGGGTCCTGAGTTTTTCCCAGTATTAACACCAAGCATAACTAGATTAGAGTCATAAAGCTGGCTGTGATTTGTTTTGGTTGTAGCAGTAAGAGTACACACATGCTCAGCACTCCTGGGCTGCAGTAACCGTGATTTCATTTTTTATTGTTTCATGATATTACTTATTAGCACATCTGAAGGAGTCCAAGTGAAGACCAGTGTCTAATAATGCAACACAAACCTTCAGGTTCTTACAGTATGGGAAACATGGGTGGTGTCACCAAGCCTTTGGACTTAAATTCTGTGAGACAATCCTGTGCAAGAGTGACATTCATGGCATCTTCAACAAACATTCTTAGAAAGTGTCTCTAATTAGTCACCTTCTCTTTTCTTTATTTTACTTTGAAATGGAGTAAACTTCAGGATTTGATTACAATCTATTTTCTATCGCCATTGTGGTGCAAAATCACATGAAAAAATAGGTAAAACAATTTTTGGAAGCGAGAAATGGAAACGTTGGTTCCATTTCAAACTAGTCCATTTCAGACTAATCAAACCACAATGAGGTAGGTGGCTTGATCTTGAGGAAAGAGTTGTGATATAGGCTCTCCTTCTACCTCCTTTGTCAGGCAAAGGTAAAAACAGCTCATTAAATAAGCTGAAATTCCTAACCTGTTCTTTCACTCCCACTCTTCCAGCGCCTGCATCAAACAATTATGCAGAGACTCTAACACAGGCTATGTAACATATTCTGGGAACATACAGTAAAAGAACCTTATTAGCACTCTCCATTAGCTGAAATGAGCAGGAGCTAGTAAGCTGAATTTTAGGTGTAGGGCATTACACATCCCACAGAGATAACAGAGAAAATTCACGCCTCTTTTAAAAGCTGTCAGAGTGTAGGCTGGGAAAGATAATACAGCACTGGGTTGCATTAAGATCAGGTACTGTGCAAACAGAAAAGGTGGAAACTTAAGCAAAACTACAAAAGCTCAATCTCTGCAGCTAAATTTTGCCACAGGGTCAGATTCCCATGTCCCTGGGGAGCTGAAGAAACCCAGAAGACAGACAGCCAGGCACAGAAGAGCTCATTGCAGGTCTCTGCAAACTTCCCACAGAAATCTGCACTGAACAGGGAGACTTTGGCCCTTGCATGCCTCGATTTCTTACATCTGTTCCTCATTTCTAGGAACAAGCAGTTACAGTCATGAAGGACCAACCACACAGATGCCATTCCTCCCTTCTCCATTTGCCACCTAAGAGTCACACTGAAATCCACATGTGCAACCAGTTTCTCTCTGGATTTAAATGCAATGGAAATAAGGAATTAAAAGTGGAGACAGCAGAGTGAAGCTTTCCTGAAGTGAATATAAGAGCTGGAAATGAAATCTTGAAAACTGCAAAATTTCAAGAACAGACATTTTGGTTTCTGTGTTTGTCTGAGAAATGGAGACAAAGCAGAGAGAAGGATGCATAGGGCTGATAGTCCTAGAAGCAAATCTTGGCAAGGGGAGAAGTTCTTTGCCAAGTTTGGCCTGTAACTATTGTTTATCTAGCCATTGATGGCAAAAATCATAGAATTATTTGGGCTGAAAGGGGCTTTAAAGATTACCTAGTTCTACCTCCCCTGCAATGAGCAGGGACAGGTCTCATTAGAGCAGATTGCTCAAAATGCCAGCCAACCTGGCCTTGAGCATTCCCAGGGATAGGGTATCCCAGGCTTCTCTGGATAACCTTTGCCAGTGCCTCACCACCCTCGCAGCAAAGAATTTCTTCTGAATATCTAATCTACACTTACCCTCTTTTTGTTTAAATCAAGTGCTACACTTCACACATGGGCATCTCTTTCCCCATGAGTAAGCAAAAGGAATTTGGCAACCTGGACAGGACTGCCACCCCTGCCAAGCCTACTGAACCACAAAACAGCTTCCCCCAGAGACTCTCAGGTATTTTAAATTTGTCTAAACTGAATTGACAATGCCATCTGCACCATTCAAAACTGCAAAAAGCCTCACAGTGTCCAGCCTTCTACCATCATCCCAGACATGGCTTTTTCAGAAATTAATTTGAGTGAGCTTCAGAACAGATTTTTTCCTACGTGGGAAATCTAAAACTTAATTAGTTAATAAGATGCCAGTGCTTTATTGCTAAAGGAAAACAAGGAGGGAAGGGGTGCTGTCCATATTCCTTTCTGGGGAACTGGTAATCTACAGACAGGAGACAAACGTGGGTACTTTTGATTTTTTTTTTACAGCAGCAAGTCCCTGCATACTCCTTTATGAAACAGCTTGTCTAAAATTCTACTTGACGAACGTATTCTCTAAAGTGGTCTCAGAGATTTGTTTCATCTTCATTAGCAGTTCAGCTGTTTTTAATAACAGATTTTGAGGGCAGGTGAAAAGGGACGGATTCTCTTGCTGACAACTATTGCTGAAAATGAATTTTAATTTGTGTGTGTGTGTGGAACCAACTTAACATGGACAAACCAGCACCTAAACAGTTAGGAAGAAATTAAATCTCTCCATGAGGAGACCTGTACGTGTGATTTAGAAAAATATCCATTTTGATCACCTAGTATATAAGGACATGTACAACATGGCAGCTACCAGTGTCATGTTCTTGACCTAACAACTCAGGTGGAGAAAAAAACAGGATGTGTTTGTTTTCCAAGATGCAAAAGCAAATGAGCTGTGGTCTTACATACTTCTGGTTATATAGAATAGAGATATTTTATTCTTATCGTATTAATGGGACCAGATCCTCATCCTCACAAGTGTGTATAGCACACTTTACACTTGATAGGAGATTTTTTGATTGTATAAAGCCAGGGTTGATGACCTGACACTGTGTGTCCCTGAATTCTCTTTCCTAAGATACAGAGAGAAGTCTGACTGTCTGGGACAGCAAGGGATGCATCTGGGATCCAGCTATTCCTGGCCTAAATAAAGGAGCCCACAGAGTAGACAAATTTGTTCCAGGAGTCAAAATAAAGAAGGAATAGAAACATGACAGAAATTTGCTCTTGTCTGCCTAACTGAAAGAGTAAGAACTCTCCACAAACATGTGAAAAAAATAAATGCATATGGCAAATATGGATTTGTTTTAGACTGCAAAGTATACTGACACTTTTAGCACGTCTGTGGAAGACCTTGACATATCTCAATGGAGAGGGTGACCATACAAACATATCAAGGGCAATTTTATTCTAGATTAGTTTGCACATATCTTGAAAGAGCACCATGCAAAGGATGCAGAGCCAGGGTTGACCTATCTAACTCCAGACCCAAGTTACATTCAGTCTTTTGAGTGGTTAGGCTTGTTTTCTCACATACAGCACAATATCTCACTTTTGAGAGGAAGTTACTATACATTCAACTGACTCTTTGACAACCCTTACCAGAAGAACCAGTTTTACTGACACCAGTTCTTAAAGGCATGGTACTGGTCTTTCACTTCATTAAATTGAAGGCATTGCTTGGAGAAATGGAGCTTAATTAACTTATGATAAAGCACTACTAAATCAGAATCTGGTATCTATTCTTTGGAAATAACCAGAATTTCTCCTTGCTTTCAAGGAGAGGAAAAGACTTTATTTTCCTTAGCTGATATGTCCAATTAAAAATTCGACAAATCACATCAGATTAATTAAGTTTTATGTGAAAGTACAGTGTATATATTTTACTTATTAATGTATTTCATTTGCACAACTCCGGTTATAAATATTGATCTGTTTGGACCATTAACTGAAGTGCAGCTTTAAAATAGAATGATCAAATTCAATAAAACCTAAATTTAAGAATAGTAAATTTTGTTTTTTAATACAGCATCCATCAGCTTAGGAGAAGCCAGCTGGATTGAAGAAGACATAGCTACAAGGCTGTTCCCCACAGCAGCCACTGAAATAGAGATTACAAGTGTATTCTTCAGCTGTTAAGAAGGATCATGGTTTCTTCTGCTGGTTTACTAGTGGCAAATTAGCTTAAAAGTATCACCATAAATAGATAACATAGGGTAGCTAGCGCCAAATGTGTTTATTAGGCTAAATGAGAGTATTAACCTTAAATGCAATGGAGTTTCCTGTCCACATGCAACGTCACTCAAAGTCACTCAGGTCATTCAAAGGTGTGAATGGTACTTTCTGTTACAACTCTGCATTCTGTGTCATCTGAGACTTGCAGGCTCTGCACTCTGGCCATGGTTAATGAAACCTCTAAAGATCACAAGGGCATTGAAAGGTTAATCATTATCTCTGTTATTCTTTTGCAGGGGAGGTAGGAATATCAGGGATAAGGGAAGCATGCACAATGAAAAGGGGAAGGAATAAACAAATTATAGTTTTTTTAGCCAAAGGTAAATTCATCTGTGCATGTTGGATTTATCATGTTCAGAGAACAGTGCCTACATGAGCTAGAATACACAGAATGCAGAGTGATAGCAGAGCTAAAGGCGAAACTAAGAAAGAAATAGGAGTTTGTCCAAGCTCTGTCTGCAGAAGAGGTGATATGCTAATGGTTGCCAAAGAAAACTGGAGAGCTTTGTTTGTGTTTATGGATGGCTCTCATAGAGCACTTTCCACATCACATGTGACTGGGTGAAGAAATAAGGCAGGGCTGAAAACAACCCATGCTGTCCCTACTACATCTGGTACAGAAGGGGTGCTGGGGAGCACCCTCCAGGTTACAACTCACACATCAGACTTGTTCCAAATGTGCTTCTGAAATAGCTGAATGTTCTATTTTACTCAGGCTGGGATGAGAAAACCTGACCAGTTTCAGCTCATTTTGACCTAGCAGTCAGCAGATACCAAGTGGAGGCTCACAAAGTTTCCTACTTGCTGAGCTACTGTCCTCTTAAAACAATCCAATGTAAGTAAATGCTATTTAAATCGATTGTGTGCATTCACAGACAAAATTGGTTTAAAATTTATTATGTGTTGTGGCTCACCATGAGAGAGAACAGAACATACATTTTAAAAAACAACCAAGTTTTCTTAAAATAATCAAACATTCAATAAAAGAGGTTTATTGATGCCATCTTTATTTGTTAGGATGGGGAATGGACTATTTTACTCTTTTTCTTGCAAGCTAAGCAGTGCTGAACAACCATGGGAAGGATACAGGGATTTGCTTTATTAAGTTTAATAATAATTTCAATTGTCTTTGAATTTATTTTAATCTTTATTTAAATATATAATGCGGTGTATTCATCTCTGCAGTTCTTGAATTGCCCACTTGCATAAGAAAATACACTTCAGAATATGCTTATTAAAGAACATAATGGCTTTGAGGGATTTTCAAAAGCAAAGAGACATTGTAATCTTCTCTCACTGTAGTAGTTGCATATTTCAAATGTAGACAACGTTTGCTTTACAACTATTAATTATTATGGCTGCCAGATACAATTAAAGAGCAGCTTGTGCTCTTCCTATGGCTCTCTTCAAGCATTCACCATGTAAGTCATTACCGAAATAGCTAGATTAGAAAATACTAATGGCCAGCCTGTGTATGATCTTTACTTCCCAAAACCCTAAAATAACTTGCAAAAGAGAGGCATTATTGACCTGTTGTTCTGAAGAGGAGAAATGAAGGGCGGAGACATACAGGCTAAAGCATTTGCCTGTTTGAGGTAATTCCACTTGTAGGAATTGTGCATGGAGAGTACAAAGCCTTTTCAAAGGCATTTCACCACATAGTGAAAGGACTTTCAAAATGCTTTCAACAAGCTTCCTCTTAAAGGACTTTTAATAATTATTTTCAAAAATACTCAAAAAAGAAAAGGGGGGAAGAGTGAGAGGATAAGTTTGTTAATGCTCAATTATTCAGAAGAGTGGAAAGGAAAGGATGCTGTAAAAGCACACAGAAGCATGGCACCATAGTGGAGAAAAACATGAAAGCCAAAATGCAGTGTCAGTAAATATGCAGTGATGCACCAGGAGACACAATTTAACCTGATATGTGCAAGGACAGGCTCTGAACTATCTGCCCTTCATCCAGAATGAGAGCTCCCAGTCACAGCAGCTGATTCCATAAAAACATCAGCTGGCCCAAGAAAAACACAAGGGGATGCTTGGAAATTCCAGGAAACAAATAGAGAATCAAGCTGCAAATGTAATTATTTCTTTTTATAAACCCATGGTGTGCCCATACCTCAACATTGCCTGCAGTTCTGACTTTCTGGTCAGAAAAGCTGTACAAGGGTGAGAAAACATTCAGATAATACCTTATATTCTTGTCACATAACAAGAATAACGTCCAAAGTAGAAATAACTAGATTAATACTCTTTTGCAGAGAAAAGAGAACCAAGGGTAGATGTGACACAAATTAATAGAAATGTCAATAACATCGAGAAGATCATTAGACAATTATTTGATTTTTCACAGCTCAAGAAGTAGGGGAAAAAATGACATTATCAGCTGACAGGCTGAAAAGAAACAAACAAAAGAAGGCATTTTTATAAGCAGCACAATTAAACTGAGAAATTTCTTGCCCAAAATTATTCTAAATCATGTTTATTCTTACCAGTTCAAACAGCAACAGGGTCAATTCATGGAAATTATTCCACCAAGGACAGTTAATCCAAAAACAATGTTTATATCCAAGGATTGCTGGAAGCAGGGAGAATATGCCAGGGAGGCATCAATGTATAATTGCCCTGTTATTGTGATTTTCTCAACCATCAGTACTTGACTACTGTTGAAAGCCAGCTACAGGCTAGGTGAATCTTACCACCCCTTAAAAAATGCCTCAGTTGTCTGAAGAGGCCCCCCACAAATAGAACTGGTTTTGCTGATACAGATACTTCTGTTGTTTATTGTGGTCAGTGGGCTTGCCCAAAGAAACCCAATGGATCCCAAACAGAATTTGATGCCACAGATGATACCAAAGTCTATGAATGATTTCCTCTTGGGTGGAAGGATGAAATATTGACTATGTTGAAATCAACAGAAGTTTTGGCAACCCCTGCAGTAGAAGCAGGATCTTACCTCATTCTACCTGATTCCCAAGACTCAAGTCCTCCAAATACATCAGGTTTTCTCCTGGTGACTACCAGAATAGTTAACATGAAAGGACAAGAAGATTTCCAAAGTACAGAAGTTTGCAGCATTCTGAGCTGGTTTTGGCTGGGGTAGGGTTAATTTTCTCCACAGTAATTGGTATGGGGCTGTGCTTTGGATTTGTGCTGAAAGCAGTGTTGATAATGCAGAGATGTTGTTATTGCTGCTTGCACAGAGTGAAAGCCTCTTCTGCTGCTTGTACCCCCTCACCAGTGAGGGGGCTGGGGCTGCACAAGAGGCACACAGCCAGGACAGCTGATCCCAGCTGACCCAAGCGATATTCCACTCCATATGGCACCATGATCAGCATGGAAAGCTGGGGGAAGACAGAAAGGAGGACATTGGGAGCGTTTGTTTGCAAGTCCCTGCTACACGGGATGGAGCCCAGCTTTCCTGGGGATGGCTGCACGCCTGCGTGCCCGCCCACCCAGGGGAGGTGGTGAATGAATCCCTTGCTTTGCTTTGCTCCTGCACAGCTTTTGCTCTGAAGCTGTCCTTATCCCAACCCATGGGGTTTTTCACTCTTGCTCTTCCAGTTCTCTCCTGACCCTGTGAGTGAGAGAGTGGTTGTATGGTACTCAGTTGCTGGCTGGCTTAATTCACAGCACATGTCTTCAACACAATGTGAGAGGAAGTGTTACTAAACAGGACTTTATTCTAAAACAGCATACAAAAATGTATGAGCACCGTGACTCTGGAATTGGTCTGCTACAGTCAGTCTCATCAACACATTAGTTCTGTTTTAACATTCAGATAGCTGACATTGAAAGCAAACCTGATTTTGCATCTTAAAGAGAAGCATGTAAAATGTTTTATAGGCTTTCACGCTTTATTTGAAGATTATCATAAAGTGAGATTTTTTTCATACCACAAAGAGTGTAAACCATAAACCTTTTAAGACTGCTGACAGTTATCACAGTTTTATTCAGAGGATGATCTGGTCTATATTTTCATCAGAGTTGAAAGCATCAGAACTGAAGTTAGAAGTCCACAGGTGGAAATGAACTGTCCTTAATTGAACAAAGCCTCCCTTAAAAAAAAAAAAGGAGTTATATGGATTCTGCCAGCACATTTTCTTTAGCCTTTTAAAAAAACATTTGAATCAAAGGATTATTTGATTTGTAAAAATGAACATGTTAGTGGATTTCAAAAAACACTTGATATAGTATTACTCAGGGGATGAAACATGGGGTTATGAGCTAGAGAATGAGTAAACAACCTCGTGTAGCAATATACATTTACCATATTAACATTTTCTTGATCCATACAAAAACAATAAAGGAGTGAAAACAGAATCACTGCTTGTTAGGAAAACCTCTCTATAAGGCAGAATTTTCTGCATACACCTGACATGGCCCCATTTATTAGTGAGAGCCATTTCAATATTTCTTTAGGAACAGCAATTTGCTTAATTGTGGCTAAGCAAGATGGCTGAAACTGCTGGGATACAGAGAGATTTTTAGCCATGACAATTCATGAAGTAAACTAATCTCATCTTGACAAATGAATCAAATTTTTGGATTCTAAGTCTAAATCCAACAGATGAAGCTAATCCACTGAGGGTTTTAATAATAAGAAAGGGGAAATGAGATGAACCATATAGCTAAATTATAACTATATAGCTAAATTATTGTAACTAGACAGTTGGAAAAGCAGAGACAGTTTGCACTTGTAACAAGTTAGATGTCATGAAACCATGTAATGGAATAAAAACCTTAACAAAGAATTAAAACAAAGATGGAGGACTTTAATTGAAAACTTGATCAATTAGCACAGAGGCCATAAGAAGGAGGCAACAGAGCATGAAATTTGATTAAACTGAACCATACGTCCTACTTCATTTTCAGCGATGTCGCAAAACTGATGACCTTGAAAAGAGAAGACATTAGAAGAGTGTAAAATAGCAGCTATCTCAATGCTGGCTAAAATAGAGAACTGATAATAAATATTGTACAGCAGGGAAGCCTTAAATTAAAATCACATACGTATTTAGAATGGAGAGATGGGTAGTCATAAATTGCAATAATTGACATGCAATCCAAATTTTTTACAATGGATCTAGGCAGAGGGAAAGCGAGAAAGTGCCCTAACTCCACAAATTTGACAAACAGAGCAGATCATACTCCAGCTCACTGACTACTCAGATTATTGTTTGATAGTTGGCATGATTCTACTGCTTTAGGTGATCTTTTTGTAGTCAGTAAAGTAGATCAAATTCTAAAGATGCACTAAGTATCTACAGTAACACAGCGCTGGAGTCACAGCATTATTCTTCTGTTTTGACCCAAAATAAAATCAGGAAAAAGGCACTTCTTCACCCATGTCACCCTACCATAAAGCTCTCAAGAGCTCCTTCTTTTTTTGATAGGCGAAATAATAGGTGAACCTGCTACACTGCTTTGGATACAAGATGCCTTTGTCCTTGCTGCAGAAGGCTAAAGCTCTCCATTGCTCTTACAGACCCCTACAGCACCTGCCCACCCAGCTACGAGCCCATATTCTCATAGGACTAAATGCAAGGACTCTGACGTTCCTACCGCCATACAGAACCACCAACATCAGCCCCAGCAACGTGGGGCTTACATCTTGAGCTGCATTTCAGCTTTATCCCAGCTATAAACAAACAAATTATGTCTTTCTGACCTAAATCCTACTAAAACAAAGGTTCTCCTTTAGTATTTTTTAACAACTTGGACTGACACGGAGACATTGTACAGCTTCAGGGTTTTATGTCATGTGGCTGGGGTGTTTTGTTTCTCTACAATGCTCCTTAAAATTAAATTTACGGTCATGTGGCAGCTTAAGTGATTCGGAGGTGGATTTTTTCCAAAGTGTCGTGTCCTTGCAGACATGCAATGCTGGTAAGATTTGAATGAGATCATCCCAGGTGGCTTTTGAGTCCCACTTATTGTGAATTCCAAAACAAAACAATATCATATATGTATCATGTGATGGTTTTGCTATCAGTGTTCTGAGAAAAAAAATGTTATGAGTAGAAATTCCTTGTAAGAAATTTGAAAAAGATATTTTTAGGTTAAAGAGGATTTACAGGTTGCTCTACCTGTTTGTGCATACTCAATGTAGAATAAACTGATGGCAGGAGAATAATATTAGTATCATGTCATTTTCTGTTACGATGTCAAAAAGCAAAAAATGAATATTTAATTCTATGATGGCTGAAAGTGAAAGGAATTTCTGCATGTCTTGTATCAGAAAGTACTGCACTATACTGTCCTGGAATAACTAAGTCAGTTAAACACAATGAAATAGGTTGTCCACATGGGTGCTTCTTGCTTTACTGATCTACCTCCCCCTGCAAAAAAAGAAAGGGGCAAGCACTGGTGTAAGACTGATTTGCAGTGGTCAGGGCTCTGCTGCATCCTATCATGGGACACAAGTGCAAAGCACAGAGAACGCTCACAACTGTGAGGAACATTTCATTTTTTCCAAATAATTAGTGAGTAGTTTTGTTTTTAATCTATTCCTTTATTTTTAGCTTCCTTTTGAATGGTCCACCAAATGATTTTGCCTGCAAATTTCACAGTCTGACCTTTTTAGATCTTTCCTAACCCACTCTTCTCTCATTCTATGGGAAATGGAGAAAAAGTCTGCAAACACTGGACATTTTTTTCACACATTTGCTTACATTTTCCTTGGACTGAGGGAGTACTAGCAGAGGCCCTCATATTCCTATAAGGCTGCTGTTTTTTATCTTCTTCTTCAGTGTGTGTACAAACTTCCCTTTCCAAAGCAATGAAAGACACCAGTAACCAGTCAAATAGTCATATAAACATTTCTCTAAACAATATCAACATGAAAGGAGAAGGAGTATTATTTATGAAAACTTATTTTTTTCCCTTTTTTTTCCAATGAAGCTTACAAAAATTTACATCAATCTGGCTTCTGGGTGCCCATGGTTTTTCTTTTAAATTTTATATCATGCATGAGAGGCATAATGTATTTATTCTGAGATAGTACTAGTTTCATACATTGCACTAAATGAAGTATACTGCTAAATACTACTTTTTTGACAGTCAAGTGACATATGAGAATAAACATGAAAATATCAGTATTAATGGGCGTCTAAGAAGGAAGTACAATCTGTTAATGCAACCATCTTACAAAAGGAAAAAAAAACCAAGGAAACCAAGACTTAATTTTCTAAAGGAAACAAAGTAACCAAAACAGACCTGTAATTCACATTCCTCAGAATTCACAGGTGCCGGGAAGAGACCACCACTGTGTTTTAAATATGCACTGCTGCTACATGGGCTGTAAGAACACAAATAGTCAAACAGTCCATTTTTAAAAGGCATTTTTCTCATCAAGCCCACCCAACTTCACTGGTCAGCAATGGCTCATAGATACAGTAGATCTGAAAAAGATGCAATCACAGCATATAAGAAAAACCTCTAGAAAAATCTCTTTGCTGGCAGGAATCACAAAATTAGTAGGGCATATTCAAGGCAGTTCAGCAGATGCACTGAGTGATCACACAGTGGCCACAATCATCATCTCCACTGGCCAGGTACCTATGGAGGCTTTGCACACTCCTAACCCCAGAGTATGGGGTGTGAAGCTCCTTCTTCCCTGTGTCAGGCACGAGAAGCACCTTCCTCTGCCTTCAGACAGAACCCAGAGAGGAGGACTCACCACTATCTCATTCCATAGGACCATACAGCCAATTATTTCACCTGTATAATATTTGTTTCTTTTTGGAAAACTTGATGCATTTTTAAGGACTGGATGGATGCTTTCTGAGGATTACACACGTTGATTCTGATATAGGAATACCATATGGATTTTTTAGATGCCATATGGATATTTATTAGCAATGGTAAGCTTTGAGAAATATATTAAAGTTTTTATTAAAAGCAAATAGAGTGCTCTAGCCTTTTTGGGACAAAAAGCTACATGAGGCAATGGAAAACTCTTTTTCTGAGAAGAAGTCAGAAAAAGAAGCCGAGGTGATTATTCTAGGAGGTCCATTTTAACCCAAATTATTCATTCCAAAAAGTCCTCCCACCCCAAAGTCTATGCTGTTGTGCATCCTGTAAAAAACACACATGCTGAACACCATATTATGTTTTTATGTCTTTTGGGATATGCACCAGGTAACCAGTGATCTCTTACTCTCTTGCTCCAGCTCCAGTGGACATGTGGGTCCTAAAACTCAGTGCAGGACCACAAGGAGCCAGATCAGAGATTCTCAGTCTCAAGTCTACCCCTTTTTTGGACTCCAGCTTGCCTTGCTCAGGGGGAGGCTGTTGTACACTCATTTTATTCTCTGCAAAACCCTTAGAAGCAAACAAATCTCAGAAGGGGTTTGATGCTGCAGCCAGAGCACAGGAATTGTAGGCAGCCTGGCCCATGGGCAGCGTCCAGGCAGCAATGCAGACGGACAGACATACCATGTCTGCTTCACCAAGTAATGCAGGCCAGCAAGAGAAGATTTTTAGACATGAACAGCTGGTGTTTAGGAACTGGTATCTGCACAAGCTGCACTTCAGAGAGCTTCAAATTACTTCTGGTCTGGCCCCATGCACTGAGATCATTGCATCTGAAGCATGACTGGAGCATGTGTCCTGACTTAGTTTCATCCAAAAGAAATCCACTTTGAATACTCTCAGACTTGCTCATGACTTGAGAGTTTGCTAGATGTGGAGAATGGGTAGATAAACCCCAAATCCAGCCCAAAGTAAACCACAAATGTGGTTCCATCCATAAAGTCTTTAGCAGAAGAGTCAGAGATCTTTCAGACAGCTCTGTGACATTAAATGGTTTTGGTATTATCTCACTGACTCCAGCAGCTTAAGGACTTCCTATTTATCAAGCCTGATTAGAGGAAAGAGGGTTTCCTAGACCTGGACATGCTGTTTTACAACTTGTGTGGCATAGTTGGTGACATGTAATATGATTCTAGCAATAATATTTGTGATATCTGACACCAAATTAAGAACCAATATAAATTTAGAAAGAGGGCTATATTTCACTCTTTGTTTAAACTGTGTTATTGAGCAAAATGATCTATGTTAGCTGTAAAATGTGATAAGCATGGAGGATCTCAGGTAAGAAACTAAAATGAAATAGGATAAATGAGGCATTCCAACTCTTAGTTTTCTGCATTCTTTTTTTTCCTTTTTTTCAGGTATTTTCATCCCAATTTAACTTCTACTGATGTTCAGCTTTTCTTGCCAAGTCCCCAGCAGGTTTATCAACCAACTGTTCATTGTTTTAACCAATAAATTTGTTCATTTTGCTGTTTAGTGTAGTACCACACCAACTGTTGACCTTGCAGTGTGGCTTCACTTTAACAGACAATTTACTAATCATTTTGTTATTTCAAAATTATCAACATTGTTTTTAAGATGTTACTTGAAACAATTAGAGTGAGTATCGTTCATGTAGATTCTCCTTTTCAAGTGGGTACAGCAAGTCTTTTGATTTTTCTGACTTATTTTTATCCTCTGTAAGGCTTTAATTCTAGTGATTCTTATGAAAAATTCAAGAACTAGAGTTGTGTTTGCAACTGCAGCTTTTAATTTATGATTCACCACTTTTGGAATACCAGACTTAAGATACCCTGCAGCTAATTTTCAGAGGTGCTGAATGTCCACAGCTGCTAGTGGCAGCTGCTGGATGCTAGCCTGTCTTGAGACTGGCAGAGGGATGGCATGTTAAACCACAAGACAATATTGCCAGTGGCCCTGTGTCAGCCCTGAGTTGAGGGAATTAGGGCTAAAGAGAGGGCTGCACAAGTTAGGAAGTTATTACTGGTTTGTACACGTGCCATTCCACAATCAAGCTCTGTGAGAAGTTTATTAATGCCACAAATATGAATGAAGCACTTCAACCTATCTCCAAAGACATTAGGCTTTCAAAATAGCTTTGGGAGCCGAACAGCTTAGAAAGCACATTTCTAAGTAAGCTACCTCTCTCATTGCTCATAAAAATATCTATACAAGGAGGTAGTTTGGAGTACCCAGCTTAAGGCTGGATTTACTGACAAGATGTATCTGTGCTCTTACTCATTATTCCATACTCTCATTCTGCTAATAGCACTCTGTGTGGTACTTGTGTTTTCCAAACACATGATCAGACAAAGGCACACAAACATTTCCTTTTTCTTCCTTAGGCAGAGTTGTGTACAACACCACACCAACTGTAATTCCACACTCTAGCTTTGCTTAGCAGTAACTCTGTATAAGTGAAGACCTAAGGATAAAAATAGCTTAATTGCTACATCCCTTTAGACCTGCATCTAAGCCAAGAAGAGTTTCTGATCCTGGCCCATAGCCTGCAGGAATTCATGGAGAGATGTGTCCTCTGCTGCAATTAAGACCTGCCACCAGAAATGCTTTGCAGGCAGTCATCCACTTTACTTGGAGTGAGGGAACCAAGCAAAGGCTTATTATGATTTTGTCTTAAGAATTCATACATGGTCAAAAGCTGTTTTACATTTAGAAATGTTGAATTAAAATGAGATGGTGCCAGTTTTCATACTCACCTTGAGAGAAAAGTATAAAATTGAATCTTGCTTCACCTTTTGCTTTGATTATGTCATTTTAAAACCTTGTGTTTTGAAAAGTTGGAAGCCTTTAGTAAATTTTTTTTAATTTATCAATTTTGTTATTACCTTTAATTTATAAGGTTTCACATTCTTTAT
Source organism: Geospiza fortis (assembly GCF_000277835.1). Lineage (NCBI taxonomy): Eukaryota > Metazoa > Chordata > Aves > Passeriformes > Thraupidae > Geospiza > Geospiza fortis. Next base: position 1,873,891 of record NW_005054391.1, read on the forward strand.
ATAATATTCTTCAGACATTTGATTCAATATAACACTCTGCTTCAGCATTATTAAAATAAAATTGTTCAGCATTCCAAAATAAAATAGATTAGCATTTCTAGTTTAACTGAGATTTTCATTGTTATTGAGAAAAAAACCACTCTTTGAAACTCCAGAATATCTTGTGGGATGCTACTTTCTCACTTGCTGTGCTTCTGGGTCCTTATTAACGATAAATGTAAATAAGAAATACAAACTAGTACCTCTAGAGGATGAAAATGAAATCTTCTAATCTCAAGTCAGATATTATTTCTGTACCTTCACACTTGAGAAAGAAACTGTGCTAGTTAGCAAAGGTCAACACATCACATATTCATGTCAGTAATCATTATATAGCTTTTCTTTCTTCTTCATTCTCTTCCAATAACACCTAAGTGATGGATGACAATCATAACTGCAGTTTACAATTGCTTTTCATCCCAAAAGATCCTAATGTGCTTTAAAAGCCTTTATAGAAATGTGGTTTGAAGAGATTATTTAGTCTACCACTACTGTTCAGACACCTCTGGTATGAAATTTGACAACTGTTCAACATCCTTATCACACAGAAAACTAGAAGTGAATGGGTGAATCACAGGTCAAAAACATAATCATCTACTAGAGATGAGACCAGAGTTCCAAGATTAATAATAATAATAATAACATAACCAGAACAGAGCAAGTTAACATCTGTGTCTGAAGGAATGGTCTCTGTGGAGAATGATGTGGAGCTTAACAGGCTCTGGGAAGTACATTACTTTCTTTGAAATGAGTCTTTCTCTTTCTCTATACCCTGACAGTTCTTCTGAAAAAAGTGGAAAAGTGACCAGGTTCTGGGATGCCCTTCTCTATCATACAAGAAGCAGGATGTGTAAGGATCTGTCTCACTTCACTCTTGTGAATCACCTCTATATGATCCATAAATTAAAGGCTTCCCCACACAGTCTGACCTTTAGTGAACAGCAGTTACCAAGACAGTGTCTTTTTAATATCATTCCCTTTCATTAATGCTTCATTCTCCACCTATCATCTAACACCTGCAGTTGGTTATACACTGTCCTTTCAAAGGAATCCTAAAATGCGTGAAACTAATCCCTAAAATTTCCAGGCTCTGATCCCTGGAAGTGGTCTTATGTGTCTAGAAATGGAAGTTGGTCATTCCATGGCTTCAGAACACTTTGGGATCTAAGGCCTTGCTGTGCTCTCCCACCTCCCACCCTTTTGCATTCTGCCTTGGCTGGAATAGAACCAAAGGCACTTAATCCAAAGGGAAAGCAGCCTGTGCATTGCACCCTCCCCTGCAGCAGAGCATGAAGGCTTTACGAAGATCTTGGCAGGGTTTATAATGGTGCTACTCTTGCTACTGTGAGTCAAGAGAGACTCAGCCGTACTTGTGGCACACTAAATGCAGGTGGGACCTTTCCTCTCCTCTTGCCAATATTAGGTTCTGGCAATTTGCATACATGGGGCCAAATCATTATCAGATACTCCAGCTGCACCTGCATTGCCCAGGATCTTGGCTCCAGGCCACATCTGCTGAAAGGATTCAGAGCTCAGCGCTGCTCTCATTGTATGTATGAACTGAGTCTGCACTGAAAGTGGGCTGAGCTGTGCTTAGCTCATTGCTCACTGACATACTCCTGCAATATAAAAGAAATCATTATTTTTAAAATATTGGTAAAAATCACACCTACCTCAACTCCTTTTTTGGTGATTTAATTATTTAAAGTGCCAAGGCTTAAATGAACTACAGAAAAATGAGGTATAATTCTACCTGGAATACCATTATTTCACTGAAATTTAATGGCCCACATGCATTGTCATTCTGACACTTTGTTTTCATGCACACATAAATTTCCAAGGAAACATGTTTTGAACATATTTTGAACTGAGTTCTTTTTCAGATTTGGTGACCTTTCCCATGCTCATTTTGTATTTCAATTTCATGTTTTGACAATACAAGCAGGAATGTTTCAGCATTGCTTTACTACAGGGACACTGGGCACAAAGAGAAACTTAACTCCTATGGCTTAATAAAAAAAAAAGTACCATTTTATGGGTTCTGGCACCAGGAAGACATAAAATTACAAGTGTCTTCATTGTGGTTTTTGTGAATGAAGGTCTTGATGGATGTAGGACCTGGCTGTAAACAGTGCTCTTTAAACATTCACAGAATAACTAAAGTTTAACATAGGAATAAAGTCTTCCACACATTTGGATCAAAATCCTGCCAAATCAGTATCAGTCTTTTGAATCATGATAAAGGTTTTAGGTTGAACAGAAATATATATTAAACCAAAAGAATATCTGAGTTTTTCAGAATAAAAATGTTTTGATTCTGCAGAGACTCCAGGCTGCATACTTGTCCCTCATGATGTTTTAGAAAATCCTTTTTGTCTACTTTTCATTAATTTTTCAACAACAGGGTCCCCACATACATATTAGAAATTAAATTAAAACTTTCAGTTCAGACTCTATGAACCTTGATAATTACTGGATGTCTTTTCCATTATTAGACTTAAAAGTTTGATTTTTTTTCTTTTTACTTACTTTTTCTCAAAGGTGATCTGGTAATATGTTGTACATTCAAAAATATTATTTATTAAACTTAACAGTGCACTTTGCTGTGTCACATCTATTGTTGCAATGGACTATGTAGGTTAGCACCATTCTTACTGTGCCAGTTGATAAGGCACCTAATTTAACACACTACCACTCCTGTGTTTGCATGCAGCCACTGGGATGCATGTATCTTTCCCTGAAGTGATTGATTTTCTGTTGATGAAAGTTTATTGGAAATCCTGAGACTACAGAGGCTGTTCAGCTGATATCTCTGAGTCCTGAATATGGATTAAAAAATACATTATTTCTTTCTTTCAATTTGAAAAACAGGCACAGATAATCAGATCTCTTTTTAAAATGACACAGTAAAAACGAGATACAAACTTAAGAGTGGTTGATTATGAGAAATAATTCCATTTGAGACTTTGCACATGATTGACATAGTCTATGCTTTGAGAAGATTTAAAAAATCTCAAGAGACAATCTTGTAATGACTCATTTATTATGTATATCTCTTAATTATAGAGGGGTTAAGGATGAGTGAGCATGAAAGCCAGGGACAGAGCTTTATGCATCCCATAAACACTCCTTGCAGATATTTATATGTGTCCTCAAGCACCTCTGCATGAAATGCAGCAGCAAGGACACGTACTACATTTCCTAAAAAACTTCTGCTGAATGGAAAGTGTTGGCTCTCTTGCATCTGAATCCTGCCATGACCCCAGAAGCCAAGCAGGCAAGAGCAAGGAGAGGACCAGCAGCACACTTTCAGAGAGCAAAGGTCAAGCCAACCTTTCTTTGTGCCAGAGAGTAACAGGCAGGGGTGGGGGTACAGAGCAGCCAGGCTGTAGCCCATGCACTACTTTACCTTAGAGCCACAAGGCAAGAATGTTCTATGGGGGGCTGGAGCAACCACCCGCAGTGGCATGCCAGGGAATGCATATCTTTGGCTTTCTGCATCCCCTGTTCTCACTAGATGCACACTTGGAGAAGTGATTCTCTTCAGCAGGGTTTTTGGGGGTCAAAACACCAAAAGGTAGTTTGGGTATAAATACAGAATGACCTTTTCAAGAATATTTGCCCAAAAACTTCTGTCCTTGGACTAGTTATGCATTGAGCAAAGGTTTTCTTTTTCTTCTGTACATCCTTAGAAGAATTCATTAACTATTCTTTTCAGGGTCACAGACCAAAGTTCAAATGGGTTTCATTAAACATAAAAGGGAGATTTTGTAGCCAAGTTGTCTGCATACTTCTATTTACAAGCTGGCATATGAAAAGTCAGCAGGTGCCTTTCCAGAGCAACAGGCGTGATATATAGCTCTTAGAGCCTTCTAATACCGTCATAAACACCATGTTTTACAGGCTGCCAGATGACTTAGACAAAGAGCCATCATAATGACTTCCCTGGCTCTGTAATAGCTTCATTTACAATTAGTGTTAGGAGGTAGCACAGCTCAGTTTTGTGTTCAAATCAGACACAGTTAGGTAGGACACTCTGGTATACAAAACATGCCTTAGCCACTTGTCTGTAGGAATTCATGCTCTCATTTTACAGTGGTGGCTACTTGGTTTGCTTTGCTATTTTGTTTGTATGCTTGAGTAGTTTTGTACCCATGCATTTTGTTTGTAAAACACAGCTGAAAATTCCAGACTGTGGCTGTCAATTTGAATATTCAACTTTTGCTATCTAAGCTGCATTGATGAGATTGAAGAGTGGATTGTTTCACCCTCATGAGTGGTAAAAGTGCCAGAACTTAGTGAAGGAATTAGGTACACTTGGAGAGAAGGTCTGCAGGGAACTTGGCAGCCTGGAATGCAGGGAAATTGGCAGGTTTCAATACAGGGAGATTACATATTCACAGCCCACTCCTGGGGTTTTATTATTCCAGGTAAAAAAAAGTATCCTGGATGATGGCAGGAACTTCCATTAAAAATGTGTGAAAATAAGGATCATAATCAACAGTAATTTTCTGCTAATGGCACCATTTAGTTGGGGTTTGGTCACAGGTACAGGATCATTGAGGACACACCACAGCAGAGTTTCCCTGGTGGTGCTGGACACATTACCCAGCAGTACTTCCCGGTTCAGACCTGGATGTGCTGCAAACATCCAAACATAAAAAACTTGCAACAGCAACCCTGTTCTATAAACATCTGACACAAGCAGTGCTCAAGACAGGCAAATATTTTAATGTCCCCAGTCTTCAAAAGATCTAATTTTAAGAATTGCAATTTTTTTTTCCTGCTTTCTAGTATTGCAGTGCTTGGGTACTATTGTTCTTTCATTTAAGCAAGACGCACTGCCCCTCTTATCTTACTTCTTCCACCTCAGAATCAGGAGAAACCTGTTTCCCAAACAAGCAGAAGGCCTCACTGAAATACACAAAAAAAGCATAAAATATTTCAGCTCACCAGAAATTCCTGAAAGGAAAATAGGAAATTGATCCTATATTTTTTTTTCTTTTTATTTATTTTTTTTACCTGCTTGCTTTACAAATGGCAAAAAATTATCTAAAAATCATCTTGTCAACATGCTTATTGTCTAAAACAAACCACAGTCACTATTAATGTCATTTAAAATAGAGGAGTATGGTGAATTATGCTAATTGGTGGCGAAAAGTTATTATCTGCTGTGAAAAAAGAGTGGAAAAACATGTTGAATATAATAGGCAGATCATCAAACTAAAAGAAATCTTTTTTTCACCTAAAAAATCAAAATAAATAAACAAATCCACACATTTTAAAAATAAATACAATAAGCACAGAAGTTGCTAGTAAAAATTTGGATCTTTCCTAGTAACACAATGGAAGACATTAAAAATAGATAGAAACAATAATGAGAACATTTCTATATGTATTACATGAGATTATCATCTCTGTGTGTGTGCAGACTACAAGATATTTCAGGTACCTTAAGCCAAGCATTTAATCATGTGAAAGTACAAACAGCATATTTCAAAATAACATCCAGGAAGAGAGGACACCTACATTTTTTAATCTCTTTTTCTCACAACTGAAGGATGGAAAGCATTACACAGAATGAGAGCAACCTGTGCCAAATTGACATTAAAATATGGTAACTGGTTATTTCACAACTCCAGAAAGCCACAGTCTGTTACTCTCTGTGACCTTGGGTTAGGTTTTCTATGTATAGTGCTTTAGTGACTTACAGGGGTCTTTAAGCAGAGCTCAGGAAAGAAATGAGCTTCTTTTTTCCTGAGCAAACCTTCACCCCGATCCTCCCCACCCGGAAGGTCCTCTCCTGTGACCTTTAGGCACACTGACTGCTGGTCTACTGATGTGCATGAGGCTACAAAGGGCTTGAGACTCTAGAACTGAGAGCACTTGTGTAAGAGGGAAAATACAGCCACACACACAAAACACGGCCACTGAAGATTTGCATAAAATTATTCAGGTGCAGAAATCCTAGATCCTTTCCTTAAAATAGCTCTCAGCATGCTTATCTTTAGGGACTTTTCACCTTGTGGATGTAATTCCTTAATTAATTACTTCCTCTTCTGTCTACAATCCTCCAAACCTCTTTGCAGATCTGTTACAACACAGTTACATATTCATGTGATTCAAGCTTTGTCTCAGTCAAATGTGGTTTTTATTCATAATATGGATTATAATCACAGTTCTTTTGAAGTACAAGCTCATCAACACACCTAGCCAACACAGGTAGCTGCTTAATTAAAAAATATAAGTAGCAATGAGCTTGATGTTTCAATGAAAGACACATTTAAATGTCTACTCCTTTAAAAGTAACTCTGCCTAGTGGTGCAGATGCTGCACTTCATTCATAATTAAGGCAAGCTTTTACCGCCTAAATGGAGTTTACAGAAGACAAATATTTATGCTTTTCTGTACTCACTAAGATAGAGGTAGTCCCTACATTAATGGCGAAGGCTACATCTCAAGATTTGGGTGTCCACAGCGCAGAGGAAGTGCCTGGTCAGTAAAGCTTTGATGTCCAAATCTGTGGATTCTAAGAGGGTGATCTCCAAGGTCTTCTGGGAGCACAGTTGTAAAACAAGTTTGCATGTGAACCCATTTATCTGGGGACCTTTGTGCAAAAGGAGGCCTCTGAGCAGCCATCAGCCTTCGTGGCCATGCAGGTGCAGATGTGGAGGCATCCAACAAATGTAAACACCAAGTGTAAAACCAAGAGGTGCACAGCAGTCTTTGCAGGCTGAAGTTTCAGTATGGGGAAGATGGAATGAGAAAAGAGTTTCAAGATGACCAAATGAGACAATGTACGAACAAGAACTAATATTTAACAATAATAAATGTTTCCTTCTAGCAACCTAGTTGTGCATATTACCTTCAGCCCTGTGCTGTCCAGATGCTGGATGATCTTTAAGGAAATAATGATTTCCCCTGCATCTTTTCTTCTTATTTCTTCTGCTTCTTGGTTTTGAGATTTGGAAAGATGTGATGTTGCTGGAAAACTTAATCAAAGGAACAAATGTGCCTGACAGATCTCCCTGGGCTGATATTCTAATTGCTTGCTAAAGTTTTACAGGTGACATAAAAGAGTATCCTGTTTCATGTCCTGAGATTAGAAACTTCACTATTGTGACAGAAATTCTTATAAAAAATGATGCTTGTAGAGAAAGATGTGCTTACTTGAGTAGCTTTGGCAGCCAGTGTGATTTGGCTGCTATGAAACTAGTGCGAGTGTCACAGATTTGGCTCCATTCCCAGCTCTTTTGTGAATTTGCCCAAAAAATTATCACTCAATCTAGTCCTCTTGTTTTGTTTCCTCAGTGGTGCCAGGGTTTGGACTGTCCACACATGACTTTGCAAACTACCTAATATAGTGGGTCCCTATTACAGCTAAGAGGGAAAAAAAAGGCAAATCCTCAGCAGGCTTTTGAACATAAGGCAGAAATCTTTAAGTTCATTCTGTATTCAGCGAAGAACCAATGGAGAACAGAGCACTAGGGAAATGAGTTTCCTATGTTTCTAAATAGACAAGTTGCTGCATTCTATCATTTTGGGCTCTTTTCAGTCTGGATAGCTGTATTTCCAGATAATGAGGTGCAATTTCTCCAAAGCAACTTTAAATCCTGCTGCATATGATGAAATGTTTCAGTGTTTTTCATTTTCTTGTTTGTGTTCTGCAAAACAAAGAACCCCAGAAGGACAATAACAGGGAGTTGATTGGAAAGATATTGGGACTATCAGGGGCTTCAGAAAAAAGTTACAAATCCTAAATATGGTAATACCTACAGTTTGCTAAAAGCAGCAATTTTGTGGCATTTACTTTAGTGCAGCCTTTTCATTAAAGAAAAAATTAGGAGAGTTAAACTTTAATGCATTTTTTGTCTGTGTTGACAATTCAGATGGGTCTTGGGATTTGTTTGTGTATTTGTCTATTTATTTCCTCTTAATTGGATTATAAATGGTCACAGAGCCAATTCAGTCTCTAGAGTCTATAATTTAATGATGTTCTGAACCTCTTTCTGAAAGTTCCCACAGAGGAGCTGTACTGAGAAAGATGCCACCTTTTCTTTTCGTAGTGTAATTAAACTTTACTTGGCTACCAACAAATTCATTTACAAGGTCTTCCTATAATTTAAATGAAATGTGAAAATTATCCATTCTTTGACTTATTTTCAGGAAGGTGTATCAATATAATTTAGGAAATTAAATGTTACCCAGTTGCCTTCAGACAGATGATCTTAAAACCAGCCTCCTTTGCTTTCCTTCCTTTTCTACCAAAATTTTTATACTTTGCATAACTAAGGAACCACCTCTACTTTGCCAGTCTCATAGCTAATATACCATGAAATTGTACAGGCCATATCCCCACAAATGCTACAAACACAGAGCAACATCTCTTTATTGCTATGTTCTTATTCTTTCTTCTTTTCATTCAAACACAGCCAGGTTAGCCCATATCAAAAATAAAAACTAATCCATCTTTAAGTGCAGATAAGGTCCATGAAGGAGCAGCACAGCTGCAGCCCTGTCAATGTTGCCTCATTTATTGAGGCAACAGAATTGTTCCATGTCATGTGGACTAGGAGACAGAAAACAGGCCCTGGACCATTAGTAAGAATAAAGCCTTTGAGGCTTTCACCTCTGAAGAAAGAATTATACCCCTGGAGAACATCAGCATAGAAGGGATCTCTGGTACAGTAAGTCATAGCAGATGTGACAGCACCCAAAGAAAGTGCTTCCTCCCACGAAGCCCTCCTGACACAGTCATGGTTTGGGCTGCTCCTGTAAGAACATTTTCAGGGGTGGGTGAACTTTAAAAGCAAATTGTCAAAGCTGCAAGGCTGTGCTACTGTAGTTCAACTGAATTTAAATATGAGAGAGGAGATTTCAAAAGACCAAAAGATTTACAGCCTCATTACACTGAAAATAGCTGCAATTTTTATGTTCTTGAGTTTTGAGGAGCTTTAAAAAGTTTTCTCTTATAACTTGGGGCTTCTATGCAGTATAAGGAAAATAGCATCAAAAGAATGAGTGTCTGGGTCAAGACAAAGCCGTAATTCCCAAGCTGTTGGAAGGAAAAGAGATGAAGACAGAACTAGGTCAGAGACCCAGCATTACAGCTCTCCAGATTTGCTTCTGGTGCTCTTTTTGGTATCCAGGGAACAGGGAGAAGAAGCCTTGTGCTCACCTCCAACAACAGGTGCTGCCCCAGCTTATCAACCACCAATCTTCAGTTCATTTAAAGCTGCAGCTGGCCTGATTTTGCAGTGTTCTGGTACAGGCAAAGTATCAGGAGGTCATCACCACAGGACTGCTCAGAGCAATCTGCTATTTCAGGCAACTGTTTTTGCCTATACCTACAGACACTCCAGAGTTCATGTGTGAGCAAGAAATGGTTTCCAAATATAGAAATGCCAAACTGGTGGCCACCAAAACTACTGGAATGAACAACTCTGTTTGCTGTATGTGATAAGGTGATAAGGCACTACCTTGTTGTTTTTAACTGGTCTTTTTATAAATTCAACTCTAGGCAGCTTTGAAACAAAATAAAAATGAAGACAGAACACAGTTGGAAGAAAATTATCAGCATAAACTAAGTAAATAGTCAAATCAAATTGCAATCATAGGGTGCAAAATAAGAGTTTTATGTAAGACTAAGAAAGAGGAGAACAAGGGAGTAAAGATTGTAATTGTATTGCTTATTAAGGATACCTAAAACCATGACAGAGGCAGAGGACAGAAAGATTAGTCTACACCTCAGATAATGTACATTTCAAGCTGAACTGAAAACCCTGAAAAGATTTTCAAAAAGCAGAAGCAAGTTCTTTATTTAAAAAATAATGCAGGTGACACTAAATACCTCCATGACTATAAAAGATGGGCATCCAAAACCTTGCCATATCTGTCAGCTGCATGTAAAAACTGTTTAGGAGTTTGAAAATGAAGCAACTGGAAAACCTCACAGAATATTACAGATTATGTGGACTTAGCGTTTCAGAATTTCTAGATAAAACTACGACTTGTCTAGGAACTCTTCATATTTTTAATTACCCTTTTGGTCTTGTGGATGAGATCAAGCTGAGTAGAATTATGGAAGTACTTATAGAGGTATAGTCACTGTGAACCAGATTTGAAGCTATTGGGAGAGTGACAGAAGTTAAGCCATAAAGAGTCCCTGCTTTATATTCAGAATATGTATTTAGTGAATCACTGTCTATGCCTTATTTCTAAGTCACAAAACACTGCCACATGCTTTATGTTACTTTGCACAGCAAGGAGAATCATACTAAGCCCTGGTCAATTCCCCTGTGTCCATCTCTCACCTGCTACAGTAACGTGCAGTGATTCTTTTTCTGCTCTGTCAACCCCACATATTGCCTCTGCCTGAGACTGAAGTTTCCCCAGCCCCTTAGGAATAGTAGATGTGTCTGCAGCGTTAATATGCCACCCAGCACATCTAGATGTAAGTGAAATACCAGCCTGACAGTTCTCCAGTCTCCAGATCACCTTGTAAAGACTTCTTATATAACCTTGTGAGGTCATTTCAAAGCACTGTTGAAAACTAAAGGATGTTGGCACCCAAGGTGAAAGTAAGCACCCTCAGAAATACACCCACTTTAGAAGAAACCCCACTTGATTAGAACCAACATGAGGACATTATGTTAAATCCAATGAGGGCGTTTTTGCCAATTTACTTTTTTAGATTATTTGTCCTGTTCCATGTAAGTTAGCAACAGTTTCCACAAGTAGAAACGAATCCATTCTTATTTGAACCTATGGAAAGACTAAGCAGAATTTTGCAATGGTTATGTGTTTACACAAGACCAAACTAATGCAAGCATTATACTCACCATAACAAAGAAGACCCAGAAGGATAGATGGCTGAACTGAACAATGACAATGGGACACTGAAATCTCCAGCAGCCAAAAGCAATACTTGAGATAAATTTTTAAAATTAGGTGCCTGAAGTTAAGCACCCACATTCATATGTAGGCAGTGATGTGAGTGATTTGAGCGGTGAAGGATTCAGGCAACCACTGCTTACACTGGAATCACTCATTAAAAATCAGGTCATACAATTCTCAGCCCACATATAGATTTAATGCCTAAATTAGGAAGGAAATTTTGGAAGTCTTGAGTTCTGAATCTTAAAAACACTAGAAAACTTTAACATAAACATGGTATCAAGTTCTCATATATGGCAAATCAGCATTGCCCTATTGGCATAGTGAAAAAGCATTGATATTTTAATGAGCTGAAGATCTGGCTTCACAGTCTGCTGTGGCATTTATGTGTCCATGTATGGATAATATCTCTATATTGGCAGGGAGAGCTGGAGAGAAACAAGGGAACAGTCCCAGAAAGAAGGAGTTACGGGTTCAAGCCAAGATCTGTATCCAATCTGCTGCGCTATATTGCACACATCACTTTGCAATTCTGAGCATTTTCCCAAACAAACCTTCACCTCTACATACCTGTTTAGACTGTAAAACTCCTCTTCCTGTGTAGTCACACAATGCTGAGCAGAAACAGATTCTTAGCTCAGTTTGTGCCCTCACCTGTTATTCCAAACACTATCAATATTAAATATATCTGAATTTATAAAACCAGCCTAGACTCTCTGACTTGGCTGTGTAAAATCTGCCCCTGACTCAGCAGAGAAAAAATACACCTGACAGGCCTTGAATCTGCATCTACCTAGGTTTGTACAGACTCCATGTAATGGATGTAACTGCACATGAAATGTTACAATGACAATAAATACACATAAATCTACTAAACTGATGAGCATTCACTCAGACCTGATTAATGACGCCCTCAAGAGCAGCACCAAGCTGCATTTTCATCCTTAAAGGTGAAAAGCAACAGTTTTAAAAGACATGAAGCAACACAGAGGGCCATTTCTCTTCCGAGCCCTTGAGAAATATTCCCAGCATGATTCTGCCCATCAATACAAAGGCACTGCACGGCAGCCAGAACTCCAGGAGGTAAAAAGCGCCATCAGCTCCACCACAGGAGGGACAGGAACATAATCTCTGCACCATGGTACGAAAGGTGCTATGCAGTACCTGAGCAGAGACTTGCAGGAGAACCCCAGACCCCCAACAGCTACCCTGGAGCACCCTCACAGTGAAGTGAGCAGCTCTGCCCTTCAGCCTCATACAGCCAGGCAGGAAATCTCCAAAGGTTCTGAACCAGAGCTGCCTTTCATCCACACAACACAAAGGAACACCAGCTCTGGTCTGCCTGTGCCCATTCATGCAGGCATGGCTAAAGAAATGCCATACGCCCACAGTCAGTTTGGAAATCAGCCCCAAGGACTCCTGTACCCCATCCTGTTCCCACACCAGCAGCTCTCTCTGCTAATCACACGCAAGTTTATGCTGCCAGTGTTATTTAAATGGGCTGAATTGGTTCTCCGAGTATTTAATAAATATTGCCTGCTGGCATAAAAGGGATTGAAGAGCTGGAGTTCTGAAAGAGCCAAACATCCCTTTTGGCACCTTTGCTCTAATGATGCAACTGTGTCTGTCAGTCTCTGCCAGTCTCAGCAGACTGGCATTAAAGTGACGTTTTGCACAGGAAAAAGGAAATAAACAGATTATGCTCCATCTGATGCATAAACAGTGGGATTTTATTAAAAGCCACCAATGCAACTTCAAACAGCAGTGCATTGTATTCTGCGATTCATTTGCAAATCATTGGCCAAGCAATAAAATCTGTCATTGTGAAGTATTTTTATTTTAAATAATATGTGGAAATAGACTTATAATTGTTTTCTTCTGGGAGGAAAAAGGAGTTCTGATAATTAGGCTACCTAGTTAATTACTAATCCTCTTCAAATATGGCTAATAGTCTGGTTTGTCAACAAAGCTTAATAGAGATGGAAATGAAGTGTGTCTGATTTTCCTAGCCACAGTACTTTCAGAAATGGCAGAGGTGTTTTTCCTCCCTTTTCCTACTGAGAAGCAGATGTACCATAGGTCATGGCAAGATCCTGGGCACAAGCACAACTAAGTTTTGATGCTGAGCACTGTTAGCCTTCCTGTCTTCTCCCTGCCCTGGTCTATGCCCTTGTGAGGTAATTGTAATACTAACTCCGGCAATAAATATTAATCAAGTTCAGTTTTTAAATTTCTCATTGTTACACAATCTCATAAAATAAAAACAAGCACAAGCAACCACTAAATTTTGGCTGCTTGTTATAAAGGGACTAAATTTTGGCTACTTGTTATAAAAGGGACAAGGCAGATTTTTAGCCTTTGTTCAAAAGACAGCTTTGGAGATTTTCAGCAAGACAAATAACTCAATTTTTTCAGTGCACAGGATTTTTGATAGAAGACTGAACCTCAATCATGTCTCTTTTCTGGTCTAAAGGGCAGTGCAATGGGCTGGGACCCAGGTGATTTTTGCCCTTTTTTCCCCATTTTAATGTCACCCTTGAGGTGTATCACTTTACTTCTGCATGCTGTGGTCGCCATCTGCAAAATTCAGGTCGAGCTAAAAAATTCCTTTGTGAAGGAATAAAATTACCTTCCAAATTGCCCCCTCCAAATTTCCCCCTCCAAATTGTTCCAGAGAAGTTAGGTCCTATTACCCACATTGAAAAAAAATGGAGTCAACATTTTTGTTCTAACAATATAATGGAAAGACCAATTACTCTCCAACATACATATATGCATTCATTTTATCAAAAAAATAAGTATAATATTAAGACCCTTTAGGTACCTTTAAGGAATCAGAAGGAAGATAACATTAAATACTGCCTAATGAATAGACTTCTTTCATCGTTATTAGATGCTCAGAAATATCATCCTAAGCTTCTTTCCTCTTTTTATGTTCTTCTAACTCTGCACATTTAATAGGTATTAAGGATAAAATTTCACAGACCTAACTTGCAGTCGTCGATGGATGAAGCTGAGTACCCTTATTACAGTCTTATAAATTGTTAATATTCAAGATAAATAATGAAGTAACTACTGTCATGTAACCCCCTACTAACCATTACATAAATATGCTTTTTGACAAAAATTCAACTTATTACTAAAATATATATAGCCCCTACGCAGGAAAGGTAATACTTCTGACATTACTATTTCTAATAATAATTTTAAGATAAAACCTTTTTTTCCTAGGAAATATTATGTTTCATTTGAACAGAATACTGAAGCTGCATCCACTTGTTTTGCACTGCTTTGCATTTGTTAATGAATATAGTAGAGAAGTATTACACACTCTGAGGCAGCTGAAGTCTTGGGCACTGCTTTACCCGGAGACATACAGAAGCCAACTTGCACCCATGAGCATGGTTATGGCCATCTGGGACTGGCCTTCAGAATTCCCCATCAAAGTTAGCACTTTCATTCCAAAGACTCATTCTGTAGCAGCTTCCTGGTGGCAGATGTGTAACTCCACACTGAGTACAGTGCGTGAGTTTTCTTCAATACTACAAGCTCATTTGAACCTGCACATCTAACTTCCCTTCAAATTAACTCTTGAGATGTCCATCAAAACTTGTTACAATTTTATGAAACTCCAGCACAGTCCCATTACTCACTGGCATGTTTCATCTCACTCTCCATCTCCTATTTTTAATATTTCATTTTGGAAAACAAATGCAGACATTTATACGTTGTGCAGTCCCATGACTGCAGTATTGCTATTGATTTCTTATGTGACAAACCACATACATATACTCAGCAGGATCTGGGCTGGTGTAATGATTTCTGAAAAAAATCCACTTTTCACTTTATTAAGAATGTTTGGGGAAATAGCCTGGTAGTTTTATACAAGATACATTGAAACTGGAAAATAAGGCTCACTCAACTACAGCTTTGTTTCTATTGCTAAGCTGTCTTCTCTTCAGCCAGAACCTGATTTGGAACTCCTTTTGGAGGGCTGCAAAAGCCCAGCCAGAATCTGGGGAATCCTCATTATTCAAATTTATCATTTTTGCTGGAGGTAAGCAGAAACTACTGAGGTGCCACATCAAAACCAACCAACCAACCAACCAACCAACCAACCAACCAACCAACCACCAAAACCTAGGGATATCACCTGCTTTCTTTCCTCCTGTCTCTGTCCTGACACCTTTTTTAATATACCAGGATGCTTCTTTCTTTTTCATGAGGGCAGTTACTTCATTATAATCTTGCTGCTCTCCTAGCAACCTGATTATGTTAGCACATTTTTACTTTAGGTTCTTTGTGTTCAAGATGAAGCAAACTGTTACAGATGCTCTAAAAATGGTTAAATAAATAATTTTTCCAGTATTTTCATGATTTGTCCTGAGGCATTGTATCATCTCAGACTGCCAAAATATAAGCCAGGTCTCAAGGTTCCATTCATATCAATGAGAAATATAATGGGAGTTAACAAAGGTAAAAAGAAGAGCTTGAAACCTTTCTAGTAGAACAATCATTTGGATGATAAAGAGATGTGACCTGGGAATTCCTACTAGAGATAACTGAAGAATGTTTCATCAAAGGCAATTTTTCTTCTACTTCTTTATAAGAGGCTGGCAAAAACAAACTCAAGTATGCTTTAAAGTGAACATTCTACGACCTGTGATGTGAATTTTACTGTGTTCTCATTCAATTGAAATGTCCTTCGGAGTAGGCATTCTGGATTTTTTAAAATGCAAAACAAGCAAGCAAACAAACAAAGCATTGAATCCAGAGTTCTTTATACAAGGACAAGAGGGTGATCATCTTTAAGAAAAGAACAAAAGACAAAGGGATGGGAAAGAAATATTTATCCATATTCTAATGAACATCGAACATGCGACACATCAAAAGCCTGTAGATTTTTAAAGGAATTATAGAATTCATTGAGAGTTTTTAATTGGATATACTGAGAGCATTGCATATTTCTTGAGAACACTATAATTGCATATGTAAATGTTCTGAAGTGCATTGACATGAGGGCATGCCCTCTGTGTGTCAAGAAATCCTGGCCAGGGCGCCCTTTAGCATAGTGGTTTGGAAACCACACGGTGCACCTGGTGATCAGTAAAGCTCAGAGTCTGAATGGAAATACACTGCTGCAATTTAAAGAGCTTCCAATATCCTAGGACATAACACAGTACACACTAAAGAAAAAGCAAACTGAGCTCTCATGCCTCTTTCATAACTTCCAGGTGGAAAAAGACCAGAACCTCTTTCCTAGGGCTTTTCTTGGAACAAACACACATGTCTAGCACAAAATGTACATTTGTGTTTGTACTGGATGCCAAGTTAAAGCTCAGCTTTTCTTGATTTCTCCTCAGCCATTCATCATACGGATGGTCAAGTAATTTCTCCCTCAAGAGCTCCTTTATTAGTTTAAGAACATCTGACCTCGGTTCAGGCCACAGATCCAGGAGGGGAGGCAGAGAGGCCTGTAATTTACAGGCTGAGCCCCATAGAGCCCTCATGCACAACTGGTAGCTGAGCCTCCAACACCTTGGGCACAGAGCCTGGGCCCGCAGAGCCCCAAACTGAGTCACTCTGACTGCAGTGGAATAAAATCAGCCCTCAAGTGGCTCCTGCTGCTTCACAAGTGGGCACGGCCGCGGTCACCAAAGTCATGTGCCAAACGCTTTTGTTGTCTGAACTGAAAACTGCGGTGGAAGAAGGAATATTTAGGGACAAAAACACCTGGAAAAAAATGTGTGGAAGTAGCACCTAGCACTACATTTTGTTCTGCTACTTGCAGTCCCTCTGTTAAAACAGACATAATTTTAAATTTCAGCAAATAATGTGAGTAGAGCTAAGAGCTCCTGAAGCATTTGTATATTCCCAAGTGAAAGCTGCTATATTTAATTTCTTTTGACAAAATAAGCAAACAATTACAATTACTAACAATTATCAGATCCTGAAGTCCTAGGCAAAATGCCAAAAATATTTGGGTCTTCATTTTCAAAATAATTCATAGGCTACATGCTGTATTTCAATATAGCAGACACCCCAAAAAATTTACTGCCTCAGGCTTAACTAGAAGTTGCTGTTAAGCACTACAGATTGAAATAAAACCTACAGAGCATTTACTTGCAATAAAATGTAAAGAAAAAATATAATAATGCTACCTTTTACTTATCTATATGATTCACAGAACGAGAGCTGTGTTAACAATGTCAAAGGAGAAATTTGAAGAAATCTTTAATTAAAAATTCCTAATCATATAGAAAAGAGTAAAGTAACTTTCCTAACATTTTATTAAAAGCTCCAAGAGAATTGATAGATTGAAATCCAGTCAAATATCTAAGCAGACTGTAAAAGCCACTGCACATTTTATTAAAGGTGTCACCAAAATACTGTAATATTCTGCAATATTTCAACATAATATCTTGATTGCAAAATGTCTCAGTTCTTCCCACAACTCTGTGGAGAGTCAAAAACTCACACTTCCATCCCTTCCTTCCTATTAAAAATCCACCCAGATAATTTGATTTTGAATAAAATCCCAGAAATTCTTCTGAAAAGGATTGAATCGTTATGCGGAATTGCAGACAAATTGAAGATAATTGATTTTTATGCATGGAAATTTAAATTAAGGCAGCTCATGTTTAGAGTGACAGAATAGAAGTGTGCCTTTTCAGTTAACACATTGCAAAATGCATCTATGATTAAACTCATCCAGATTTATATAAGGGGCTAGCCTAAGATGGCCCTTTGGGGGAATAAAGCAGAACTGAAGTTTGCCACAATGTTTCACATCTTCTCACATAGCAAAACCTATGCTGGGAATTACAAAAGCAAGAATTTTTCTTGAAGATTGTTTCCTGTTTCCTATTCATTCTGATTTTTGTGGGAGTTTTAATATTATATATGCAAGAATAAAAAAAATGGAAGTATTTTCCCCAGAAAAGCTTAGACTGTGTTTCATCATTTCAAAGTCCATTTTCCAGCCTTAACTGGGTGAAAATAAAGAATTAAAGTTAAAAATATAAAACTGTGGACTTCAACAGAGTGTGACTGAATCCCTAAAACACCTCTCTGTTTGGACTATGGGAAAACAAAAATCAGAGCTGAAACATCTCAGAGTATGGAAGCACTCTTAGAGTACTTAGAGCACTCTTAGAGATGGCCAAGTTACATCTATCCCCAAGTCACCTTCCCAGAACATTGTGCTGGTTTGGAATGTAAAGTCTTGGTTAGTGGAGAAAAGGGCAGGAATTTTATGGAGACTTCAATGGAATGAGGTAAATCTAAAATACTCTCCAACAGTTGTGTGTCAGGATGTGCTGGTGCACTTCTAGTCCATGAGAAATGGCACCACGGTTCCTTCTTCTGTTGTACCTTCAGACAGAAGAATAACAATTTGGGCTTTTCTTGCTAACCAAAAAAAATTTTAAAAATAATAGTACATTAATAGAACAGTAGCACAAGTGTACCAAATTTAGTTTATTCAAGTCTTTATTAAATACACACACACAATAATATAGAAGTGGGCACAAAACAATGCAGAATCAGAATGTTAGTATTAAGAGAAAATACAGCAAAAACATTCCCAAAGGAAAACAATAAAATGTGTTTTTCATTCAGAACATTGATTAAACTGCTTTCCCCAACAAAATATTTTTATTCATTCCCATAAATATTTGAAATAGTCCATCTCAAAGTATTTTAACTACTGCTAAGAGTAAATGTACATTTGAAAGCTAAAGCAACATGCTGGCTTGCTATACTTACTTTGTATAAGAGAAACCATCCTTGCCAGCAACTTATTTCTTACTCTAACTCTTTCTGGAATGTGACTTGACCAGCAAAGCATAACAGCAGAGCTTTGAAGCAGAAGGAAAGAGAGGAGCGAAAAATACTAAAACCGCTCGAAGGCACAGAAAATATGATACAAAAGCCAATGGCACAATATCTGCACAATCCAGAGGATCAACAAGGCACAGAAATATTTTCTTGTGGTGTAGGGGTGAGCTGGAAGCAATTGGGGAAAAACAACCCCTCAGCGCTACTTACAAACGTGAAGCAACAGTCACGACTAAAGCACAGTGAATCGGCGCCTGCCACAGCTGCCATTTCCAAAGTGCTGGTTTGTGGAAGGAAGCCTAAGAGGGATAAATGCCTGCAGGAACCCCAGGGACATGCAACTGCCCTACAGACATTAAAAATAGCAGTGTGAATTCCTGCTCTGACAACACGGCTAGCAGAAGGGTCCTTGGCCCCAAGTAAGTTACAAATGGATACTAAAAACCTGGGAAGCCCCTTAAAGTCTCACCCTGGGCCAGCCAGGCAGATCCCACAGGCTCCTTGGCTAGAAGCTGAATGCTGATGAGCAAAACCAAGAAAAAAGATATAGTCAGGATAAAGCAGAAAATGAATTTGCTGAATAGAAAGCTGTGCCTGGCTTCCTTAATCCTTGCAGGTCGGGAGTAATTGCAGTGATTCCATAAAGCTCAATCACAGAGGGTACAGTGGTTAGATGGTCATGCCTTTGGCAGGCAGTGGTTCATATTAATAATGTTCCAGGCTTTCAGAAGCAGCCTGTATGTCTAAATCAATTACTTCCTGCAGCCCTTGTGTGCGGTAAGCAAGCAACACTATCTCTTTTCTGAGATAAGGAAGCCAGAAGGAACTGAAATCGTTACAACAGGAATGTGAAGCGGACAGGACAAGAGTCCTATATTTCTTTTGTTTAGAGTTGTGCTTTGAAGAATTTCTTCAGCCTGTTTCTCTTTCTCCTTTTATGTTACTCATTGTTATCTCTTCAGATTTCAAAAAGTGAGTTAAGCGCCAGAAAATGTGCAGAGCTGCTGAAAAGCCACTAAAAAGGGCTCTGTGAGCCTTAAGAGTCCTACAAGGGCTTCCCTACAAGAGAAGCGTTTCATTCTTTGGCCTTGCCATTCAAAAAGGTCATCAAATGATATTTGCAAAGAAAAACATGAAAACCATGCAAAATGTAAGCTTTTATTTAGAATGAAGGCTGATACTCAAACATGCACCTAGAGTAACTTCAATGTTGAATAAAACATTCAACACTGACAGTGATATGATGCTTAACATAATTTTATCCATGAAAAATATTAAACTTGTTCTATTCATCCTCAAAATTACTTCAAGGGAGGCAGTTTAATAATGAGGATGGTCTCTGTAACAAGCCCAGGATAAGACTTCCAAGGGGGTTTCCCAGGTTTTTAGGATCTGTTTGTAACTTGGGGCCAAAGATCTTTCCACTAGCCTCCTAGAAGGAAGCAAGATGTGTGCTCTCTTGTTCTTTCATTTCTGAGCAGCATGATTTCCTTAGCATTCCCACTGGACACACCCATGCTTGCCCTTGCAGTTTATCCAAGGGTATCTTTACTAAAAGGCACAGTGGATGAAATTCCAGATCTACTGATGCTAATGGCAAAAACTCCCAAGTATTTTCATGAAACTCATCTGGTATTAATTTCCTGAGTCACACTACAATTTTGGTCATTATTTGGGGGAAAAAAATCAAAATCTGCACAATAATCTTTGTGACCAGATGGGAAAACTATTACACTACAGGAAATACATCTGGTATGGGGTGTCCATGCATGCAGTCTATAACTGAGGGGCATTATAGAATAATCCTATATACTGCACAGATATGTGAACTAGTATAGAAGCAATCCAACTGTGCTAGTACAGGCATCTACCCAGTTGAGAGAGTTTAAAAGTAGGTCCGATTTCTGTGTGCTTTGTGCAGTATGCAGTGAAGCTATTTCCTCACTGACAAAAATTATTTACATTAAATCCCTTTTATGATATGTAATCTTACTTATAATGTAAACATAATCTTATGTTACAACCAAGACTTCTAATTGGATGCTATAAGAAAGACTTCTTATACTGGTTTACTACAAATTCACCCCACCTCTTCTTAGTATCTGTTCTGTGCTGGCAGCAGATAGCCAGTTTGGTTTTTTTTTTTTAAAGCAATAGAATTTATTAAAAATGTCTCTCAGCCCAGCATTATTTCTACTTTAAGTCAGAGACCTATAGAAAAAATTGAAAGATGAGGACCTATTCTATACTTCAACAAAAAGCCATGCTAAAAGTATTGATAAAACAATAGGAGAAAAATAAATCAAGAAATATCTCCAAAGTCTAGCATATAGGGTGTTTCACTGTTCCAATACAATATAAAAGAGAGAGTTGGTACAGAGCCCAATTATGCCTTGAGTGCAGTACCAGTTTTGCTCATGTCTTCGAAGAACTTTCTGATTTTTCCGGTAAGCTCATAAAGCTCTTGTAGGCTGCCTAAGAACTGATAAAGAACTTCACTTTCTGAGGCAAAAAGTGATGTCTGCATCAGAAACAGCTGTGTTAGGAGGTTCTGACAGATTCCTGTTGTCCCAAGGGTCATTTCTTGGTGAGGTACATTTGTTCCTATCACTAAAATGCTGCAGGCAGAATCCTCAGCTGGCACAGATGCTTTGTGCAGACTTGTCAGGGAGCAACCTGGGCATCCTAACCAAAATTTATGTCCTAATTTCAGGGGAACAATGCCATAAGGAGCCACTTCCCCACAGTGTGGCTCTGGAATCTTCTAGCCCAGAAGAGTGCTTTAGCTGCAGAAAGTGTAGATAAATCCAAGCAACCAGCATGAGTGTGTGTGTTATGTAGGAGAACCCCAGAGGAGGTAGTGTTAGAGGGATCCTTTCTTGGTGTCCTGATTTTGTACCTAATCTTCTAATCTTTGATGGCACTAACTGCTGAAAATAGGGAGGACTGCTCCTTTGAGCTGCTGTTGACAAAGGATGAAATGCGGCCGTGGCACATCACAAAAACAGGGCCACCAGTGCTGACAGGAATTACAGACTCTGTAGACTCAGTGGGCAGCATTTGAACCACAAATACAAACACTTAACAAACTCAAAAATGCCAGCACTGTGAGATGCTCAGAGAGCACCTAAATCACAGCTTTGTGAGAAAAAGCAGGAATAATAGTTTCAACAACAGCTAGAGAAGTTGGCTGCCAAATGTCCCTGCCATCCCCAACCAATTCCATTGCCCAAGTTCCTCTGTCAGGGGCCTCCTCACCCATCCTTAGCACATTCAAGGAATGTTTTGTCTGATTTTGCATGTACGAGCACTTCATAAGTGTTTTAGTTTCTTTCAAAAATACTCAGAAATTCTTTCAAGTCACAGGTCTGTGCCAAATTCAGCATGTCTGAAAACCATGGACCCAACATAGGAGACTGGGTAAAATGGTATTAAAGGATTTCAGTATTTACTACTAATTGTGCAAGAAGCGCATGTAGCCAAAATAAGAATGGGAATAGCATGCAATGGTGAACATATTGGAGGTTAAGTTCTAGACTTAATAACCTGACTCTTAAGAGTATTCCTCTGAAATGCTTACAATTTTGTGGTCTCTGTCCTCTACCCTCCATTCTGCATCTTTGCCTTTCTCACCTCAAAAATGAATGTATCAAATTTCTAGACTACAATCTGGAATAGGCCCTGCAGTACAACTTGCAAACCAAAAGGGTTTTCTTTGCTTTTTCCATATGCATGAAATGCTCCGTATGTAGAATTAGAGCTTGGAAGAGGCTCTGTCAATCTGACTTCAGTACTACTCAGACTGTCTTAATATAATATTTTAGAACTTTTTATTATTTTTGTAAAAAGAGCCTTACTTCCCTTTTGCAATTGCCATGAGATTGCAAGACACAGTTGTTATTACAACAAGTATCAGATTTAAAGAGCTGAACATCAATGTTATAAAGAAAACCATTATCTCTATG
Source organism: Geospiza fortis (assembly GCF_000277835.1). Taxonomy (NCBI): domain Eukaryota; kingdom Metazoa; phylum Chordata; class Aves; order Passeriformes; family Thraupidae; genus Geospiza; species Geospiza fortis. The sequence continues at coordinate 1,896,630 of NW_005054391.1, forward strand.
CACAAATGTATGCACACATAGGGATATGTGGTGAGGTGTAAGTGTATGTACATATATTTATCTGTATATATTTCTGTTTTTGTATATATGCCTCCCTCATCCTGCCATCACAATGGCAGAAGGCAATTTTGAGCCTTATTTCAAAGCAAAATAAATTGCCTCCTGGCAATTTCATTTTCAAAATGTTTCAGTAAATTGTTTTGTTAAGAGTAACATCGTTTTCATCTCACCTAATCATTATTTGTATAAACAGTGTTTTCCTTTTAAGAATACATTGCTTTATCTACTAAGTTTTGCTGATTTATAAACTTCACTGCCCCTAAACTAGCAATATTGCAGAGCATGCTGATTACGTGACTAGATTGGGTGAGACTATGCCTGAACTTCTTTCTAAAAATGAGGTCTGAGCTACAAGGCTGTATTGTCCTCATCATGAGTGAAAACAAGGAAACAAAGACACAAATAACATAGATATTACCTACTTATGTAAATTTTAAAAATCTTGCTTACTTAAAAATATGTTTAAAATGCATGGATTGCTTAAAATTACCTCTCCAGTAAGACTTCTAATTTATTTTCTTTTTCCTTCCAAGATATCAGGAAAGCAAGACTTTCAGAAAGGGAACGCTGCTCTTGAACACTTTCTGTGTGCAAATGTTAACTGACAGGCATCCACTGACTGTGGCACATTGCTTTCAATCCAGCAAGGCAAACACAATTACCATTACTTCCCTGAGTCAAAGATCCACGGAAGTGATGGAGACTCCATGCCCCCACTTCCCCAAAACAAGAACCAGGGCTGGATATGTGCATCATGTTAATTGTGCAGGATGGGGCACTAACCCTTATTCCAAAGGCCCTTCTTTCCTCCTGCAGCTACATCAAAAGTAGAATTGCAAGAGAGCAGAAAAAGAAATAGAAAAGCACAATTCAGAAACACATGGACCCTCTTCTCAAATTCAAAGGCAGATGCAAATTACAAGCAGTGAAAAATAGGAAGTGCTGCATTCAGCTTTCTGCCCTGGAACACCATGGAGTAAACACCCAACCACAGCAAGTGTAGCACGTAGGATTGTGGTTTCATGAAAGGCTTGCTCCAGCCTTCTGCAATAGTTTGAACTGAGCTCTTAGTCAGATGTGATATCTGCAGACTCTGTAAATTCTGTGGATGAGGTAATCTGGGTCAAACTATTAAGAAAAAAATCCATATTCATTTTTCTTTCCCCCTGCTGCTATTTCATCTGTTTTACAAGATTTAGTCCTCCTATAAATTTGTACAGTATTTAGATTTCTAACAAACAGAATGTCTTGGTAAATATAGTAGGGTATTATACCTACTAGTAACTTTAAAGATTATTATAATTAATGTGCTATAGTTACAAAAATAATATTAATAATGACAATGCAGATACATTTATTTAACCCAAACTGGCAGCTCTGGACTCAATCAAGCACAGAGTCTTCATCTCTTCATCTACGTATATTTGTAAAGATCATTTCATTGTACTTCATCACAAAATTTTTGGAAGCACTTTTTTTCCTGCTCAGGTTAAAAAAAAAAAGTTTTAGTAGAACATCGGAGGGATTCATCCAAATCCTGGACTATATATTCCTAAAAAAGTCAAAGATTACATAATGCCTCAGTCCAATCACAGTCCTTGTCTATCTAGGGTCTGCTGAGGAAGCAGCAATGGAACACAGCATTTTCAGTAAAGACCTTCCACTTATTATTCCATTCTGCCAGAGTTATCCTGTGGTACACCTTTCAGCTGAACAGTGGGAGTGAGGTACCTTCCACATGAATTTACAGGCATAGTCAGGATACTGTAAGTGTTTCTGACATGGTGTATATGCATTTCCTTTTTCTTTCTTTTTTTCCCAGGGATAGCTGGAGCCGTTGTTGTCATTCATAGCATCTAGCAGCTTCCAATCTGACATAAAATCATTCTTTGCCAATATGAAATATCTGCTGGTCATGATGCATGCTGTTTCTTATCTCTGAAGATGCGAACGTGTGTTTCAGATATACACAGCCATACCCTGCTATCTCTTAAGGGTAAGTTTCTGAAAAGTACAACGGATAAACAGGTCAATGGAGAGCAAAATTATTTTTTTTTTCATAAGAATAAAACTGTTGTAGTAAAGAGAAGATGCATTCAGGCACTTAATACACACAGATATGAACAGTACATTGTATTATGAAATCTTTCCTACTCATGTGCCATTAACATTAACCAGAAACATAATATTAAAGGCTTATATGCAAAAGGAAGATGTTGCTGCAAACCACACACTAGACACCCACACAGTTCTAGAAGCATCAGTGTGATAAACAAACAGCATTGAAACAAGAAAAAATATTGTACTGTACCCAGGAGTATGTGTTTTGTCAGGATGTTATTTATGTAAATATTTTATAAAAACAAGAAATACTTATATCAAAATATATGGAAAAAAGCCATAAATGCATTGTTTAGAGTAAAATGTCATCCACGTATTAAGGTGGTTCTAGGATGCCCGCTGCTGCTTATCATACCTGCTTCAATATGACTAGGCAACTCAGGGAAGTTTTTTACATAAGATGGGTGGTAGAAGGGTGAAAGATGGAAAATCAGAGTGATAATAATGGCTAGCAGGGCAGAGGATGAAGCAGCTGACAATGGAAAACCGAGACAGTAGGCAGACCAGTACAGACAGCAAATTCTTACTCTGCGTGCGTATATTTAATGTCCACGTGTGGTGCACATATATATCTACAGGTGAGAGGCATAATCTCAGATTTATGGCGTCATAAGCATTAATGATAAAATATGTGATCTTTACTATATTTATGTAGACAGATATAGATATAGCTAAAGATATTCACATTTATTAGGCTTCTATGAGCCTTCTAAGATATAATTGTTTCTATCCCGGAATGCTTAAAACTAAATGAATGGCAATTGCACTTCAGTAATGTATTCTACCAGAGAAATTAAAACTGAACTTGTCCATCAGTGGAAAAAGCAGGTACGAAATTATTTACATCATGCCTCAAGAGGAAATCACCTAAACAATTTCCAAAAGTCAGAAATTTCCTCTGTGATTTACTCACTAATAATATCTATTTGAGTTAAAATCTGTTTTCTTGTTGGTAATCTGAAATTTTATTCTACCTTCTTTGGCATACCAATACAGTAATGAAGATTTTGGAATAACAGAATGTGCAATAATTGAACTTTGAGATTATAAGTGTTATTTGGAAGTCTTGAAAAAATTGTTAACTTCTCTCAATTAGAATAAAACATAGTAATGTCTTCTTCCAGAGATTTCAGCTACAGATGCTGAAGTGATAGAGAGGCATCATCATTTCTGTCCTAAAACGTTTTTGCTGTCCTCCCTTAAAAGTGTAGGTTGATTTAAAGTTCTTTTCCCTCACAAAATCTTTATGGTAGCTAGCTAGCATAGCTTTCAGATTTTATTTTGCCATATGTTTCAAGTTGTGTGCTGCAGTCTGCATCTGCTGAGTATCTGCTACGGTAGGGCTACAACATCAACTCAAAACAATTGGGACTACAGTCTTTATAATAATTACTCTCTGCAGCTGTTGAAATCAGAATCTCTAAAAAAAGGAATTAAAAAACTGTAGCTTCTCTCCCTCTCACTCTCTTCTTTATTTTTATCTAAGGCAAAAACAAGCACATCTTGATGAGGCTTTCTGAATTAAAAAATAGAAGCAGATTTTTTTAAAGGTATAATATAAAGATATGCTGCTTTAGAGTATGGAATAAAGTTGCATCTGTCTTTAACCATGATAGGTGATTTAGAGAAAATCTCATGAGGAAAAAAACGTTGTAGTACAATACATCTTAGGCATTAGAATTCTCATTTGAAAATGACATTGACTAAGTTCAGCTTTTCAAAAAAAATTTGCTGGTTGTCATAAACTGAAGAATCTATTAACAGCTAAAATCTTAGCAATCCTAAACTGGCTTCTCTTATGGTTTATGAAGTCATTGTCAACTTCTTTATCTCAACAGCGAGACAGCAAAAACAAAATCAACCTGCCTTTCCAATAAATATATTCAAGCACCTGCATACCGTTAGATGTGGTGTCACTACAATGATTCAGAAGCTATAAAGAAACCTATTTACAGTATCAAGGAAGAGTTTGGTCCTGTAGTTAAGGTAGAACTGCTTGATTATACTAATTCATTCACAATCTGAGTGCAGTAGCCATTTTTATCTGTTCCACTATTGGTATTTAAAAACTTGTGTTACTAAAATAGTATGCTCATACGATTATAACAAGGTTCAGTCGTAAGTGGCCTCAGGAAGTCAAACAAAGGATCTCTGCTGAAGGCAGACAATGTTCCTCACAACTTAGTCCAGCCAGATCTTGAAATCCTTCAAAGACAGAGACTGAACATTCTTGTTTAGCAACCTGTTCCACTGCCTTACTGTCCTGTTGGGGAAAAAGTTTTTCTTGTATCCAGTTCGAGCCTCTCTTGTTTAGACTTCTGTCCACTACCTCTTGCCCTCTCTCAGTGCTCCACCACTAGGAACTTGGCTCCAACATCTTGATCACCTCCTTGCTTCTCCATATAAAGCTGCTATTATGTTTTCCCAGATGCTGTCTTCTCCAGATGGAACAAGTCCTCCAGTAATAATGTAAAAGCAAAAAGGTTTTATATAGGTATGGAAATAGCAGCAGCGAGTGCATGTAGTGTTATTACTGCTGCTGAAACACAACCAAAAGTTGGCATATTGTTCCTTTGTTAAATAGGAAAAAGAATGTTTCTGCCCCAAATGACTGAAAGTGCAGATTTTCTAAGGTATTTAAGGAAGCTGATTGCTATTAGATTTGAGGGAAGCCAAATATCTAGATACCTTCAGATATTCAGCAATAACACTGTAAAAAAACCAAAACTATATGGTCACCACAACTGGAGCCCTTAAAGGTTCAGCAAAGACAGAAACTTACTGCAAGCATTTGAGCAGCCACATCTGGAATACTTTCAAACCTACGATGAGCATATGCATAAATACTTTCATATTATTAGCTAAAGAAAGATAGTGCAAGAAAAAAGAAACAGGAAGGCAACAAATACAGGGACAAAGGGTGCAAATGTGATGCTCAGGAGTACATTTTTATAATAAACCCAGCTATTTTCTTTTTTAATGCGTTAACAAGTTGCCAAACAAATCTCACTACTGTGGTGCTGAGAAACTTAATTTCAAAATTTCAACTAAATCAAGGAGCAATGTCAACACTTCTGTGGCTGCACTGTGCTAAAAAAAATACACAAGGTAAATTGCTCTAGAGGAGTCTTAATCCATCCATGAGAACTGAGTCTCAGATCTGTTTGTCTGGAGTTCAGGAGATGAATTCTGTCCTTTGGCAATACATTAGCAATGGGTCTAAGGTTCTCTTTTCAGTGAGTTCCTCAATACGGCTGAAATCCACCCCTTTCCTTTGTGCATCACAAGGTTCAAATTACTACAACAGTTGCTATAGCAGCATTGGAAATCTTCTTCTAATAAAAAATAAGCTTTTTGTTTAATTGTTTTGATCTACCCAATGATTTCCTCTCATTTTACAATGATGCTGCTTTTGGTGGGGATTTATTCCATTCTCAGATAAGTGTCAGAAGAATCTAGAATATTCAGACAGGTCTCTTCCTGTTACTTTTGTGCTATAAATTTAAGAATTAATAACTAGGAAACAAATGCAAATTATTTCCAGGTAATAAAATGTTATATCCTCTTTTTGTGAACATTAATGTCAATTTTAAAAATGGTGAGGTTCAATCTGCCTAGGCAGATTCTAACATAACAATTCTGTTACCTAATTACATCATGATTACCTATAAATTCAGCCACCCTACACATATATATGTGGTTGAAGTTACTCATTTTCTACAGAACTTGCACCATGCATTACATGGGCAGGAGTAGAGAAGCTAATTCGAAAACACTGAAAAAAAGAAGATGCACAGGAAACAATTTCCATAAAATTTTGGGGAATGAAAGACATGCTGAAGAGAAGCAGATGTGCTGTTACTATAAGGGCTAAAAGGTAGACCATTAAACAATGTATTCTAATAAAAAAGTTCACCTGAACTGAGTTTTAAAGAAATTACAGGCATTTTCTTTCTCCTCTTTTAAGAAGTACCATTTTCTCTCTCTCTAAATACATACATGTGTATCACTGTGAGAAATGTACCAGGATGTAAGAAGCAAAAGTATTTTTCTTTTTAGCCAACTTCAGAAAAGCACTTGAAGTGCACTAGGTCTGACCTATGCACTAAATCCAAGGAGCACCAGCTATGAAAAATGTATACAAATATTTGCAAGAATAGAAGAAATTGTTTCTACTGCTGGTAGTCTTTCCAGGGCTCATTGTTGCTTTTTCTAGTCTTCCACAGGAGCCTATGGTTAAGGCACAGAAGTTATGCAAGAGGGCTGCTGCAGTTTTCCTATTTTAATGAATGGGTCTCCAATTCTTAAAGCAAGATAGCAATCAAGCATTTAAATAACTGTAAGATTCTGTATCAGTTTTCAAGGACAGGATGAAGATGGTGATTATATGAAGCAAGTCTCTTCCTCTTTCACGGTTACTCCTCCCCACTCTGCCTGTCTATGTTTTCTCTCTAACTGAATGTAGACTGGAAGCTCATGGAGAATCATAAATTATGGATAACAACTTTAATTCATAGCCCTCATAACTGAGAACCCTCAGTAATCTGCACTTACTCTCCTATGCACCAACAAACAAGCTATAAATATTCTGAATGTTGTTACTAATATGCCTCTCTTTTCCAGCAATCACAAGCAATGTCTCAAAAAAAGTAGTTGCCTTATTCACTCCCACAGTATTGTGGAACAGTTTGATAACCATGGATTTAGCATTAGTGGAGAGTTCAAACACAGCTTCAATCTCAATGAAAATAGGAGTTTTTAGTTGGTTACTAGGGCATAGACTTATCTAAATCCTTTCTTTGTTTACACTCAAACTATTTTTTTCCAAATAGAAGTTAAGAGCATAGGAAAATTGGGAGGAAAATGAAACGAAAAATGTTAACAAAATGAATATTGAATCAAATTCTTTGCATCCTAATTAAGCCATAATCTTGTTTAACAGGAAATTTACTTGGTTTAAAATCAGGAAAATATGGCCATTATCTGGGGAGTATGGGAGGTACACTGAGCAACCTGTGTAACAAAAGAATTCTGTTGAAAGTTGCTTGTGACCTGCAGACAGCACTGCCTAAAGGACCTCTCTGGAAAGGAAGTGAATTCCACTTGAACTGCTAGAAACACATCTTGCCAGCCATCCAAGAGGAATATGGCTGAAGGAAGACAATTCTGGTATGCTGTGTGTGTCTGCAACAGCAATGGCTGGCACTAGTGGGATTCTGAGAGAAACAATAACAGGAACACAGAGCAGTCTAACTCACCCATACTTACAGGATTTCAGGAAGGACATTTGCAGCCTGTGGTAGCTGCATCTAGGCTAAAAGGCAATGAAGATATACTACGTGTTCTTCAAAAAAGCTATTGCCCTGAATCAGCCAAGACTGTTCTTTCACTTTGAAGACAAACAGGATGGACTTAAGTAAGTGCATAAACAATTTTTCAGGTCAGCAGTAATTCATGCAAAAAATACTGGTGTCTCTTGACAATACAGGAAAGTTTTAATATAAATAAATGACAAGTAAAAATCTCAATTTCATACTGACATATAAAGTATAAACTCCACAATGGCCTGTTTATTAAGATCAGCTTGCATATGTTGCACAAGAGTGTTAAGACCCCTCAAACACGACATTGGAGTAAATTTGAATAACAAAAATAAATTAGCTCTGGACAGAAATTATGCAAAGATTAGCTTAGTAAGCAAAGTATTATGCTTAACAATTTTTTTTCCTCAAACCTATTATACTAAAATAAAATAGTTGTACATTTAGGAATAAAAAGGACCAAAACCAAGAATGTGAGTTAGCAGACATACAATATGTGTTTGCAACTGTTTCTCACTACTCTTCAGCCTCCTACCAGGTGCAACTGACTAATTTTCCCACCTTGTTAAAGAGTGGATTAGTTCTGAAGCTAACGTACTGTTGTTCAGAAGGCAAAGGTATTTCCAAACTTATTTCCTATCTACTAATTCCCTTATATACATACACCTACAATCATGTGTAGGCACTGCTGCTGTGTTCCATGTGTTCAAACAGTAGGAATCATCAGTAATGGCAGCTGCTCTGCATGGGGAACATGACATCCTTCTGAAAAATGAAGACCCAATTCCTACAGCCATGAACAGCCTCAACACTCTGAACCACACTGAGTCACATAATCCCATCCATCTTTTCCCATGAATGTTCCATAACAATGACGGTACTGCCCATATTCTGATCACAACTTAGGGCCTCATGATGAAAAGTTCATAAAACAAGTAATTATAATGCCTATTACATTAACTGTAGTAGTCACCTGACTACCAGTACAAGAAAAGTCCCTCTGCCCCCCATGGTTTCCACACAGCTTTGTCTAGCTTCAGTTTATTTACAGTTAAATAACACATCCTATGTACTGCATATGTAAGATCCCAAGGATGATTTCATAAAAAAAACCCAAAAACCTCATCGTAATTTATTTCATTGCACACAGATGCAAATCACATTTAACCAACATTATCTA
>NW_005054391.1:1905356-1909005 GCF_000277835.1 Geospiza fortis
GACCTTGAGAGGGCAATCTGCTGTCACAGGAGGATAATGCACCCATTGCAAAGCCCCTGTGCCAATATATTAGCTCTCCTTCTGTCATCTCTGGCTCAGCCTTCTCCCTGCTCTTCATTCTGGTCCTTGTGGTTGTCAGCTATTGAAATAACAAAGACCACAGTGTATGACTTGAATGCAAAGGAGATAAATCAACATGCTGCCTGCCTCCTAATAATACCATTTTCCAGATTATCCACGGCTTCCACAAAGTCTTCACATATACTTTGGGAAGTATATGAAGGATTCAATACCAAGAGGCATTGGATTAACAAAATTCTCAGATTCAGACTTCTTAACATTTCTGAAAGAACTGAAGTGGCCCACTTGAAGAGTTTCTCTCAAGGACTGCTTATTCTCAAGAAACATTCAGAGGAAAAAACAAGATGTTATAGATTACAGGGCATTACTAGACTTTATAGCTGTTTTTGAGTTTTTTACAGACTACTTCTTGATTCAGAAATTCAATTCCCTTCATCCCCTGCCTCAGTTTCCCAATTAAAATCAATATAAATAACGATACTGACATTCTTTCTTAAAGTGCTGTTGGAACTATGCATGACGAGCACTTCACAGAAGCTGCCTCTAAGTACTATTATTCTCTTTTCTTTTTTTTTTTAATTTAAGAGCCACTTAGCTATAAGTGAGATAGATGCCATCTCCAAGAACCTCTTAAGACCTCAGAATTTGGTTCATACAATATAAGAATTACATGGCTGTGCCATCCTCCATGTCATCAAGTAGCATTTGACAATGCAACATTAATTTAGTAGGAGCTCAATTATAGGCTCAAATCCTCCTAGTTGCCTTTTAGAGTGTTCTGCTTTTCAAGGGGTTCTTCTCTCTCAAAAGAGATATGATTTGCAAAAAAACAAGCTCACAATACATTCAAAATTAGTTGCAATGGTTCAAAAGAAAGTGGAAACCTGTCTGCCTAACAGCAGCATTCACTTGAGTAATCTTCATTTATGCCTCTCTAAAACCTCACCTCCATTCTCAGAAAACTGAAATTTCATACACTGCTGTGCTGTTTCATTGAAGCAAATTTTAATTTCCTTCCCCATCTCTCCCACAAAAGGACTTACAAAATATCTACACTCTCTTCCTATTTCCAACTTCTCTTTCTTTTGTTTTGACCTTTTATCTGTGTGAGACAGCAACAAGGTTGAAAGATTTATACTTAAAGAATGGGTGAGTGGATTAATGCATCCTTTTTTGTTTGTTTGTTTGTTTAAATAGATTTTATAACTGTCTTACAAGAGAACAGCAGGGGAAAAGTTTAGTTTGAGCATCAAATGGTTCTTCAGCATACATCTTACACTTAACAAATACCCTTACACAGATGCATCTTCTTATCTTGAGCTACATATTGAATGTTCAATTTTGTTGGTGAACAAGTGGCATGACCACTATTTTGTGTATGTCATTATATATTAATAAAGTGATACAAAGCCTGTTCACTTGTAGTGATTGTGTAACATCTTTAGCATAGGGTAAATTTTAAAAAGTACGAAACAGAAGATAAATTCAAGCAATTGGTCAGAAACAATTCTGTAAGGAACAAGACCTGTTTTAGATTAGCCCTGAAAGGCAGCTCAGAGCCACCCAGCCACTTGCTCATTCCCCACAATGGGGTGGGTGAGAGAATCAGAAGGGTGAGAGAATCAGAAAGGTAAGAGCGAAAAAACTTTTAGGGTGAGATAAAAACAGTTTATCAGGGAAAGTAAAAGCTATGCATATAAGCAAAGCAAAACAAGGAATTAATTCACTACATCACATGGGAAATAGCATCAGCCATGCCCAGGAAATCAGGGACCCACCATTTGTAATGGTGATTTGGGAATACAAACACTATCACTCCAAACATGGGATGAAGCAGAAACATCTTGTCTGTGAGACATGGGAGACTGTTTGACAATGAGAGAATAGGGCGAACAGCTGCAAATAAATTAAAACTCTGGGTAGCAGAATCAAGGGAATAAATTGCCCCCTAAAAAATGTCATAGACTTAAAAAGTTAGGTCAAATAAAAGCCAGAAAAGTAGAGAAGTCTTGATAAGTTTGCCCTAAGCAAAACAGGTAGACTCTTCTTCTCGTTACTAACTGCAAACTTTCAGAACATTGATGCCAGGCAAGTTTGAACCCTTTTGACTGCCATTCCTAACTAAGAACCATTACAGACATCCTGATAGAATGAGAATCTGACCTTGAAATCTACAATGTGCTTGCGAATCCACCTCTTGCAGAGTGTGATCCTGAGACAGCTGATAACGATTGTCTTCCAGCCTTTGAGTTGAAGACTGCTACTAAATAGATTGCCAAAATATTAGTTATCCATCCTTATCAGAAATTCTCAGCACTCTGTATGAAAAAAAAGGGAAAAAAAAGCCCTTGCAGCACTGCTTCTATAATTGCACTGATTATTTTAGCCAGTGGAAACACATGGGGCAGCTGCTACAGTAAGGCTCTCTCAGAGGGATGCACCAGTAATTGGTATTACCTTCTAAACTGTGACTCAGCACTGGTGTCTAATCCAACAACCTGTGGTTACATCTTCTGCCAACAAAAACCACCATAAATCACCTTTCCAAACACATCACTACAGTTTATTGGAGGCAATTTCAAGTTCATTTTCATGAAAATACATCTCCTACTATAATTTCTGCAAATCAAAAGTTTTTTCAAGTTTGATTTGGTTTTTGTCTACATTTTTTCCTTTAACATAAAAAAAGAAATGTGTACAACAGTGTAATGTATTCAACTGAGCCAGGATGATGTACAAGAATAACAATTTTCTTTTCCTTCAAAACACACTTTAGTCATGCTATCTAGTTAATCTGTAAACTACCTGTAGCAGGAGCTCTTCCTTGTTCCAGAACAGCAAGGCTACTTAAAGAGTGTCCAAACACTTCAGAGCCTTTTTGCTCTAGTGCAACATACATATTATATCATAATCATAATTCATACATGGCTAATTCTCTAAATCCATGTGCTAACCCTCCACATCTTCAAGCATGTTGGCAATTTTCTGCTGATTTAATTAAACTCTCTATTTTCAACAGTTCCAATCACTGTGTCCTTTTCAAGGGTGCACCTCGAAAAGGTATCGCCTTCTGAGGAGCCAGCATTACATATATAAGGGAGATATTCCAATACTATTTACATAAGTTGTGTTGCAATCTTAAGAGTCTGGTCTTGAAAACCTTTCAATCTTCAAGCATTTAAAAATAGAATTTATAAATCTAGCCTTGATACAGGTGTCCTGTTAAATGAGAGATGATCAACTACATTTTTTCCAGGGATCTGACAACACATGGCTCTGAGGAACACATGATCAACTGGTGGCCTTTTTATCCCTTGAGGCAGGCCTATTCCTGCCTTGGGTAACTGGCAGACTGGAAAAAACCAATTCCTTTCATTTACCTAGGAATTGCTCTTCCTAATCTACAAGTGCTGATGTAGCACAACTGGGGGCAGACATACTACAATAAACGTTGCAAGGAAGAAATTGCAATGCTGGAACACAGACAGTGGATTCATTTTAATGGTTCTGCATATGGCTACATTAAAAAGAAGAAAAAAAAGCATAATTGATGTCCTGCTGGCCCTCT
>NW_005054391.1:1909015-1912896 GCF_000277835.1 Geospiza fortis
TAATGAATGAAAGCTGCATATGTGAAAAGTCATGCAGCATGAGAAAGTCTGCTACTACCATCAAGAGTGTAAAGAAAAACTGATTACTAGGGTCTGAGGCAATACCTGTCACACAAGGAAACTGCCCAGCTTTGGGATGTGCAGAATCCAGTGTCCTAGTATTGAAAACCAGCGTGAACCTGGTACTAACTCGCTATTTAATCCTTCCTTTCCAATTCTCATTTTATCACCATCTCTCATTTTCTCATTTCTCATTTATTGTTTGTATCTCTTAAAGAAGCAGTACTTTGAAGGATCTGAACTCTGCAGTATGGTGCACCTACTCTACTCAACACTAAGTCATCATTCTTCAACACTTGAACAAGGTCCTTTGGTTCACTCAAGACAAAAAAGGAAGAAAATTGCTTCTGCAGAAGAGGTAACAAATTTCCTTTGGTCCAAGTTAGTTCTGAGCAGGCATGAAAGGCTCTGAGCTGTCTTTGCTCTGTCCATCTTCCACAGAGACCTACAGGTTTGCTCAATTTTCACTGCTTTTCTTCAGCCACAAGCAGACCTAAAACCAAGTTGTCTCCAGATGGATAAAGAGCAAAGTTTTTTCCATACCCTGCACTCAAACCTTTTATAAAATATACCTCATTTCTTTCCATCATTACTTTCACTGCTGTTTTCATAATGCAAAGGAGAAAATCCCCAACATACTTTGAATGAGTTAGCTCCACTTTTCTCCCCTTGGCTAAGTTTGAAAATTAAACATGAGCACACTAACTAGTACAAGCAGGAGCATTTCGCTGAATTGACTACCAGCCCTGCTTCTGATCTTTACATTTGTTTTTATTACCTTTCTCTAACTAACAGAAATATAAACAGAGTAGTTTCAGTTTGGGAGGCTGAGGGTGAAATCTCAGGAACTCTGAATCCTTTCCTTTAATCATCATTGGTTTTTCGAACAGATTAGGAAACCTGCTCATATCACTAGGGTTCAGTATCTTGTCCAGTGTCACAGGCTGCCAAGCATTTAATGCTCTCACAGAATCCGAAATCCTCAAATGAAAGGCAGGACAAAGGTGAAAGCTATTTGAGTGCCTACCTTATAAAATGCCATGATTTAATGTTGCAATAATGAGTGGCAGCATGCAGCAGGGATAAAAGGAGGCTGCTGGCCAGAGCGTGCCTCCATTTCCCTCTGTTGCTCTGCCAGGATGCTGTCTGCACTTGCTTTGGCAATGTGAGCAGAACTGGGTAACACAGGCCCAGATTTGGAAGCTGGGGCAGATTATCACAGAGCTGACCTTGCAAGAATCAAGCCAGTCCGAGCCTCAGGCACAAGTGACATCAAGAGAACAGATGGGGAACTGCTTCCAGGTGAGGCTGGCACCAACACCAACTGCACTCCACTCCTTTGTGAACAGCCCTGTTGAAAGGCTCCTCAGCCCAAGAAGCAACTTCCCAAGCCAGGATTTGTCTGAACCCCTCTGAGAACTGTGTTCTGCATCACTTGAGACTCAGGAAAGTCCATCCTGCACGCAGGCAGGCCAGCTGTGGATAAGTGTAAAGAGTGCATCCAGCAGGGCAGGGGAGCTCAGTGACATCCTAATAAATCACATGACACTCTGCTCTTTCCTGCTCCTTCACAGCACGCCGACATTGCAAACCAGGTGTTGCAGAACTGCTTGCAGGATATTTCTGGCAGAATGGCAGAATGCAATGTGTCTTGTCAAGGATGCTCCTTAGTACAGGAGGCCCATCAGATCCTATATTATTAAGGTATTTTCCTGTTACATTCAGGGACTGTCAAGCACAAAAAGTCAAAGAATTTGGTTCCATGGACGGTGAGAAAAGGGGAAACAGTCTAAGCATTTTAGCAATGCTAATAATCTCCTTCTTTGTATTATAGCTATTTTACTTCTCCAATATATTATCAGTGCTAGTCACAATTGTGTATCCCACTGGATAACTACAGAAAAATAATACTTTGCCCTCATAAGTGGCTTTTGTAATGAAAACAAAAAGAGACCTGAAATCTGAAAACTGCTTTCTTTTACCTACCTCAAACCTTTATGAGAAAGGCAGAGGAAAAGGTCATTGAGCCTTCACAAAAGGCAAGTAGGTGGCCAGGAAAGTTGATATATACTGGTCCAACCTAAAGGACTAGATTGCTTTTTCTCTTTACGAACTCCTCAATAATCATCATCTAATGTGACTCTTGTCTATTTTGTGCAGAAAACCTGCTTATAGTCTAAAAATTTTATTTTCTTCATGTTTGTTTTTAAGGCAGATCACAAACTTTTAAAGACAACCAGCTATTCTACAAACTCCTTATTCTCATGTTGCACTTGTATTTTATGAAAATTTAATCTCAGCTGAAAGCATTCTGGGTACTTTGTATATAATACAAATGTAATGTTATTTTAATGAATGTTTGTACAGTGCTGGTCCTTTAGTTAAATTATGTGAAAAACAGGTGCACTGGACATGGGTAATAGGAAAATAAGTTTGTTTCAGGAGCCTAATTGCTATACTGATTACTGTAATAACACTGGCAGGCATTTGCTAATGTTCATGAGTAGTATGATTTTTGCAGTGAAGAAATACTGAAAATGTTGATTCCAGGTATTCATACTGTAATTTGTCAGGGCTTTTTATTTATTCCAAATATATGGGTCTTGTTTACTTAGGTGAAAGACAAATTTGCAGATACCTGCAAAAACCCCAATTAAGTAGGCTTTCCTCTTTGCTACTATTGGTCACAGTTCACTTTTGTGCCAGCTCTGGTTTTTGACTATTTTCTATGTGTCCTGCATGTTCTGTTTGACATACTTTACAGCCTAGAGTTGTACTTGACCATGTACAGCTGATCGACTTCAGAAAGGCTTCACAGCCAGTTATCCTCACGTGCCAACACTGAGCAATGCAAAACCATTCCTGACAGACATGAGTACTCATCTACCACAGCTTCTAGTGCAATCAAGCAAAATCAGTGAAAGTCTCTGCTTGACTTCAACATGCTTTGGCTCAGATTTGCGCAGCCTGGTGTTTAAAGGTATTCAAGGCACCTAAGGGGACTGGAAGCACCCTGTGGATTTCTCAAGAATCATAAAACATGAGCCAAGTCCCAGCTGATTCACCAAAAATTCCTGTGTCTGCGTTGTAAACAGCAGTATGGATTACACATACTCTTAACCCTTGGTGTTAGATAATGCTGAATCACGTTTTAACACAAATGACAATAATCTGAACCCATGCAAGTCTCTTCTGAATTGACACCTTTACCCCAGCAGCACCCAGCCAAATTAACAGAATCAGATTTGCAGAAATGCAAGGCTGGACATTGTGTTCAATGCTTGTCTTACAGTTCAAGGGCAGTTTCAACAATAGATCTCCACTTTGCAGACTGTATTTTGAGTGCTGAGCCAAACTAGCCCTCAAAGTTTCCTTGAAACAATATTAACAGTCATCCACTCACTATTAACAATAGATTAAATTATCAGGAGCATTGTGCTCTATTAAACACTATTCTCTATTATTCTTGCTAGAAATTGGCTTCCAAAGTGTTTTATGTACCTGTTGTAAAAAGGAAATGATGTTTCAGCTTAACAAAAACTCTTTGTTATTATGCACAACCATTATTAATGGATTACACTTTCAATCCACTTTGTCACACAAATAGAAAATCTATGGTTTGATAGGATTAAACATTTAATAATGTATTATTATTGTTATTGCTTTTCAAAAACAGTTATTTTCTACAGATTTTTTTGTACTAGTGTTTTAACTTCTTCAAAATAAATATTTATTTTGGACTTTAAAGCCAGGCAGTTGCTGTTTTTCCAGCAGATCAGTGCCTCACTCATGCTCCCATTAACTTCAATAGGAAGAGGAGC
>NW_005054391.1:1912919-1915276 GCF_000277835.1 Geospiza fortis
AAAGAATTAATTATAAATCCTCAGAACTGAGGATCGCTAAAATGACATTGCATATAAAGATATCTTTAATAATTATCTTAACAATTTCTAATCACATTTAAAATCCTGTAAAGTTATCAAAACACTTAAGCAATCTGAGCTTGAGATGTTTTCTATTTACTCAGAATTCAAAGAGCTCCTTTCATGTGAAAGGTAGAAACAGCTTTGAAGATAAATGACAAAGGAGTGAGGGAAACCCTAAACAAATCATACTTCTGATTAAAATATTATGTCCTTAATGTAATCTCTCACATTTCTCATATTCCTTACAGACTTTAGGCAACACATTCAGAGCAAAACAGTCCTCAAATAATTTTTCACAATACTATCTTGAGCATAAATTGTAAAATTACTCTGTATGTTTTGCCTGCCTGAAATGTATAGTTCTATAGCTTGCCTTTTAGTTTCTGCACCATGCCATTGGAAATTATTTATAATATTCAGAAAGACTTCCTTATCCCTTCTTCCAGTGAGAGAGAATGTATACTACTCATTATGTTGATGCAAATGAGGCAGCAGTTAATCATCTGCTTTGAAAACAAGGTACTTGGGCATTATTTAATTCCCTAAACCAGCAAACCATGTGTTTGCATTTATACAAATTGATCTCACTATTGCCATGTTGAAAAGAAAAGCAAACAGGTACTAAATGCAGAGTGAATTCTGGCCTATAAGCCTTTTCTTATGCTTGTTTACACTCAGAGCTTTTTTTAGAGTTGGCCTTTTCTACCTTTTTTGCCAGCCACAGTTTTACTCACTTGAACAAGTTTGCCCATATCAATGCAAGAGAGAGGATTAGGCCCTTAATTTGTAATGGAGCCCAAGTTGTTGCAAAATCAGAGCATACTATTAAAAGCTCTAGAAATTAAAAAAAAAAAAACAAAGTAGGAATAAAAGTTTGAACTGTGTTAGATGGTCATCTCAGTGCAATTCTATTGAGAATCTCTCTCAAGATTTTGAGGAGGTCTCCAGGTTTGACAGCAAGAGAAATATTAAATTTCCCTACTAATGATTACGCTCCAACTTCCAAACATGCATGGAAAAAAAAAAACCAACAAACCAACAAAACACTGAATGGAAAACACTGATTTGCTTCAACGGGAAAACAAAAAAGATTATTGATCTTTAAAGTAGTATTTTTTTAAATCTGCTTAGTAATTTGCCCATAAAGAGAAATCTACTGAGAAAACAAAGGACAACAGAGCTCTGCTAAGCAGTAAGCCTAGAAAGTAAAGTATTTTTAAAACGGATTGCATGGCGTGCTATACATAATAATAATAATAATAATAATGTGGAAGAACAGGAGGACTTTTTGAAGTGAAGACAACACTTTAGACTTAAAGTTCTAAAAGGCAAATATTCCTTAGCCCTCTTTACAAAAAACAAGCATGGTACACAAAAAAGTACACAGGCTGTGTTTTTCTAAATGTACTCTGTATCACTGTAATGTTTAAGTATTTTTAGTTGTTAGACATCAAGAAAATTGTTTTGAGAATAGCACAACAGACTAGCTAAGTTTGTCTTTCATTTTCCGGAGTTTTGGGGAAGTTCCCGTCCAAGAATTCAAATCATCACATGGTGAAGTTCAATAGAGAGCTTGACACTTCGGATTTCACTACTAGAAAGTCCCTCTGGAAAGACCAAACGGTGTGCATTATTCATATTTCAGATTTTGGACATCATGTTTACTGCACATGACTGCGTGGGCTACATGTTGATCGTGCAGAACTGTTAGCTCAGAAACTTGCTGTGCGGCTTCAGCGTGCTTATTTCCCTCTCAGTGAAACAGCGCTGCTTACTCAGACCGAAACAGGAGGAGAATAGAGCACTGTGCATGAAAGCGCTGCTTCTGGATTACATTACTTTGATGAGGAATCTTTTTGACCTTTAGGGCAGCCGACTTCCACAAGTGACGAAAGATCCCTCTTCACCCTGCAGTGCATTTCTTCATGCAACCAGAGTGTTGTGAGCTCCCCTCCTTTTATCCAATTCTCTGCTACATCCATGAAATCAGATTAAGCTGATGGTTATTATCTTTGCTTTTTAAATTTTTCCCCCCCTTTTTTTTTTTTATTTTGGCTCAGAGGAGGCACAATCACGTTTCTATACACCCAACGGGACAAGCATTGTCATTATTTCATTATTTTTTAGCTTTGGATTTGCAGTACTCATAACCAACACGCATCCTGAACAGAGCACCAGAAAACAGCCCATGCACCGAGCAGAAGCAAAGCAGGAGTAGGGGAAGGGGGGATCGGCTCGCCCCGCATGCCCGCCAGCCCCGGCCCCCTCGCCTGCACAGCGCCGCCCCGGAGGCA
>NW_005054391.1:1916389-1936997 GCF_000277835.1 Geospiza fortis
CAGCGCTGCGTGCCTGAGGCTGCTCCGGCGGATCGGGATCGCGTGGGTAACTTCTCTTCCCCTCTCCGCCCGTAAAAGCGCTCCTGAGGGAGGCGCTGGGGAAGTAGGAAGGCGCAGAGAGTGCTAAATATCCTAATTGTTCTGGGAATATTTTGGCTATGAGGTGTTTGTAGGCTTTGTTTTGTAAATATTGAGCGTGAAAGTGAAGTCTGAGGGAAAAGCTGTGAAGTGAGGAGTTCTGCATTCAGCTCGGGGACCGTCTCATTATTCTTGTAGAAAGAGCGTCAGCCTGTGGTAAAATTTTGTATTGCTTTAAGAAATGGCTTTGCCTCTGTGCCTTTGCAACAACGGAGGGTTTGCAGAAGTGTTGGAGCTGCTGGTGGTTTTTCATTCCTGGCCTCTGCCTGGTTGTTACGTGCTCTCCAGTTAACCATTTACGGCCAGTATGGTTTTGGCGAAATGAAAGAGAAGAGCAGATCTTTTTCACTAGGTGTATTTATACTTGTGTTTTACAAGCTCCAAATGGAAAACTGAAAACTAGCTACAACAGTAAAGCAAGCCTGCTGAATTTGTAATTTCAAATAGAATAGTAAAAAAGCTCCAGACAGACTCAACAGCAATATTGGAACTGTAAGCCATGTGTCAGGCTGTGCTGCTTGGCTTTTGCTTTGGCAAACACAGGGTATAATCACTGCTGGACATAATAAATACCAGTCCCGGTGGTGGAGCTTACAAAGAATACTGGTTGCTGTGATGCAGAGAAAGTCTTCAGGAAAGATAGTTCATTTTAGGAAATCTTGAAGGCATCTGGACTATCAGAGGGATAAGTGCCTCAGCTTCTAAGAAGCAAGACTTTGCCTCTGTGGAGAGATTTAGCCGAGTAAATACAAAATGATCTTGGTGACTGTGTGTCTGTCTACATTTTCCATTTGAAGAAAATGTGAAACCATAAAATATTTTATCTCAAAGGTTGTGTTGATGGAACTGTATAAAAAAATGTCACTTGACTACCTATGATCTTAATAGGCTGTCAGCAAAACCATTTAACTTGTTCTTTCTGCTCTTCATTCCTTCCTTGCCCCGTCAAGGAGAAGCTCAGACTAACTGTAAGGAAATGTGTGTGGGGAGAAACCAGCTCCACCTCAGCTTACAAACTTTCCCTGCAGTACTGGAAATGCCTGGAAAGCCCAGTAGTAGATTTAAGCCTCTACTTCTCTGTTTATTCTGAGGAATATAAAAGATACTTACATACAAAAATACCTATAGAAAGGTCTTGATATTGCTGTAGTTTTACTGGTTCTTCCCCCTTGCTATCTCATCTATTTTAGATGATAGCTAGTTTTTTTTACAAATTAGGGATGTATTACTCCATCATGGTGCTCGACTTTTGGGAGTTCCATTTGAGCTTTGGATATGGAAAGCAGTAGATGAGGTATTAAAAGCATATAAGAAAACTTGGTTTTGTTTCTTCACCGAATAAACTACTTAGGAAGATACCCATCTTAAAAAGAGAGAGGGGTCCAAGTACACATTTGGCACTAATAGACTGACTCGAGGTCCGAATAAGTGAGAAAATGGATTATAATCTCATACATCTCTAGAGGAATGGCTGTATGTGAAAAGAAAGTAAACTCTTAATCAGGAGCTAATTATGACCTTCCCCCTCCCCCTGCTTTCTGGGGGATTTCAACAAGGAAGCTCTTAGTCTCTCCTTCTGTTACTAGGTTTGTTACATATTGCCTAAGCCTAGTCAGACTGAAACATGTAATCTTATTCATGACACTCATTATGTTCTCACTTCTGACTGCGTTTTTTCCCTGGTATATCGGATGTGAGTTTGAGCAAAGGAAACTGGATTTCTATATTAAGATCTGGAGTTCACATGGGTTTTCTGAAACTGAGCTCAGAAAACGTCTGCACCACGTGTGTATGCTTCAGTGTGCCATGTATTTGTGGCCTAACATACAGGTAACCAGACTCATTCCTAAGTGAGTTTTAATTGTTAGATTGATGGCTTTGGGAAGCATTTGATATATTTAGGGGTTTGGGTTTTTTTGATGTGAAAGTCTTCCAACATAAACTATTTTTCTTGCGCTCTCCCCTCTACTGTTGGGTTTGTAGCACTGAGAAGGCAGAGGGCAAAACCAGAAATCATCCAGGTCTGTAAATCCTTGAAATTTCAGCCAGGTGATTTTTATTGAAGAAAATATATGTTGTTATGTTCATGAAATAAATATATCTGTCACAAGTAATATTTAATTTCAAGATATTTTATTTTCACTCTCCAACCTCTGTAAGAGTGATCCCCTTTCTTGCAATACCATCCATTCTCCTTCCTGAAAGTAACCTGGGTTATTTAGCCTCGGCTTATATGTTATCTTCTTAGTAGTAGAATTCATTTGTTGACTTACTTCCAGCAGAAGTTTTTGGGGAACAGAACCTCTAAATATTTATGGAAGATCATACATAAAGGGGAAAATAAAATAGGATAAGTGTTTTACATAATGCAAATTATATCTGTATGATCAGGCTAAAACTGTGATCTCTGTTTTCTTGCAAGTATCTTACTTAAACAGTGGGGTTTATAGTCTTAAGAGGTAAGAGTGCTCACTGCATATTTCAATGGTATGATACCTGATTCCATATGAGATCCCTCTAAGCCATATGAAAACAAGCATTTCTGTAGCAGCAGTAGCTTTAATATGTTGGCTGTTCATACGTGACACACCATCATGGGCTTTTTTAGGTTCCTACCAGAGGACTTTCTGGAGAGTATTTTTTGGTCCAAGTGGTTTTGGACTTGGGTGAAATAAGAGCAGGTTGCTTGTAGAAAACTGATTACAGAGGAGCCCCACCTCTCTGTATATGCACTTTGAGCCTAGTAACCCTGGGGAGACTGAATGGGCTTATTTTCTAGAAGCTCTAATTTGTAATTGGATCTCCTCACACTAGATTGTCAATATTCAGTTTTACTAACACTAGGTTGTCAATATTCAGTCTTCCCTTCTTGTGATCTGTACTCTATGACCATAACATGATGATCACAGATAAGCTGGCTCGAGGTCTGATCTCCAGTGGTTATTCCATTGCTGTTTCACACATGGGAATTTTGTGGCTTTTTCATACTACCGTGCTGATTGTTGAAACTGTTTCTCCATATCTCTAATAGCATGGTGTCGTAGTATGGTCTTGGTTAGTTCCGCCAGCTCTGATAGGAGGCTAGACTTTATATATTGATTTTTACCATGTCTAAAACCCTGTAATTTTTCAGGTTTTGTCTTCAGTGCTACTCAGGCTTCCTCTTAGTTGGCTGGTGAGCAGTTTTTTCCTCTGGTAATACAGTCACTTTTTTATTAGAAAGTGTGTAAACTGCAAGGCCACATTTGTAAGAGAATTGAGGACCTGTTGCAATATTCTGATTTCTCTCAAGTTCCTCTGTCTTCAAGAAAAATAGTTATGCTTCCATTCACTGATGCTCAAATGAGAGACTTAAAGAACTGTAAATGCTGTAGGGTGATAATTAGAAGTTACTTAAGCAGAACATGATTTTTCCAGGAAAACCTGAATATTAAAAACTCCCCTTGATATTAAATGGTTGAGTGTTATCTTCCCAGAAGACAAGGTTTTGACCTACATGTTCTTTATCTTGGTATATTTTCTTTAATGGGAACAGGATGAATATTAAAGGAGGCTGTACATTTCTGCCATTAATACACTAGAAAATGAATCTCATCATTTAGAGAGGAGATTGCAATGCACCTTGTATTCTGACAATTCACTACTGGCAGTGATCAGATCAAGGTTCTTCCTTTTTTTTCCTTCTCTGCTTTTGTTTCCTTTGTCTTTCTCAGTGTGTTTTATTGAGGATGGCTTGAATCACAATCATTCCTACACCAGTGGATGTTAATCTACTGCTCCACAGTGTTGGCTCTTTTGAGGAATTTCTGCCTAGCTTAAGATCAAATTGCTTTTTCTATCATGGATGTGGGTCTCCAGAAAGGCAAATAAATGTTTGCTTATTAAAACAGTGCTGCTTCTTCTGAACTAGTATTTCTATTGTTGATAATAAATGTGCTTCTTTTGGGAGGTAAAACATGTGAGAAAGTGATAAAAGAGTGTAGAGAGAAAGAGCACCTCCAGGGTATGATTTTTAGAGGTTATCAGGGGTTAGAACAGTTCTGTAATGTTTGGGTAGAAAGTGTTCAAAGTGCTTTCAACAGCAGTGGAAATACTAAGCCATTCCCTTGATAAGAAGTAAAAAGTGCAGTTGGTGATTTAATAAGTGTTTCAGCAGTCTGTATATCCATATATTTTGTTTAGGGGGTACTCTGTGTACAGTTAACCCCTGTCGTGAAGAAAAACTTCAAAAGCTCGAACTGTGCTCGTGTGTTGTGTTTTGTGCTGTGGTAGCACCATCTGTAGTATGCCCTGGCATCGTTAATCGTGGCCATTGGGCACAGCAGTTTGGGACCTGATGGAAAACTCTCAAACAGCAGCCAAGGATAACAGAAGTCCCCAGGGCTGGAGCCCTGGCAGGCAGTGACACTTTGGCATGTGTCATGGGCTCTGTGTGGTGGCTGTCCCCTTCCCTTAGCTGTCTCTTACATACAGTGTACATGATAGGTCCCAGCTGCCCAGGCTGGCAGGTTTTAAGTTTTTATCGGAACATTGATTCTGACCACAGTTGGCATCTTTAAAGCTTTGAAGAGATATTGGCAGCTAATTCAATAGAGGGAGCTCCGCTACCTTACTGTTAGAAGCAGCGTGTCTCAGCTTTTCCCAGACCTCTGGCTTCAGCCAGAAAGTTGTATTAAAAGTCTTTGTTTCTTCACAGTGTTTTGTCATGCTAGGCTTTGTTACTGAAAGCATCTAACTTTCATCATAGGCTTCCTGTTGCGTGAAGGGGAAGAAAGGCCAAATCTAAATCACATACTAGGCAAACCCCAAAAGATGACTCAATTAGAGATAGTTCTCTTTTGCTGCAAGGCTTTGGGTGTTTCAGATGGACACACTACAGAATCAGGTTTTTAAGTGACACTTTCTTGTCGAGGGAAGCAGCTGATGAGCATCATGGAGAAGCCCAAAAAGAAGTAGAATAAATAGAGGGTATTTCCATGGATAAAATTGGCCACGAGTGGTGTGGCATGAAATAGGCTACAAACAGGATAAGGAAATGATTGTACCAAACTTACTGCTGGGAGGAAAGTTTGAACTTACAGTGAAATGTTAGGTAGGCCATTTGTTTAAAAAAGTCTGGTTTTTTCAATAAGTTCTTCCAGGATTTTTTTATTTTAAGAAAAAGTGGAATATGTATGCCATTCTGTAAACGTGGTCACTGTTAAAGAAACCAGCTTAGGTGTGTGCTTTTAACCCCTTCCATGTCTCTAACACAGAAAAGCATACATTCAGAAAGTTGATAACTGCTCTGTAAACTTAGGACTTTATATTTTTCTTGAATACTTCCATTTTTTAAATAGTATTTCTGATCAGATGGTTTTGAAACTAATTATGAAGTCTCAATAAAGAACAGGACTTCTAAAAAAATACTCTTTGAGTCACCTTCAAGTAAGCTTGTAATGAATTCAGCATTATTCTTCAATCAGATGAATTGCAGACAAATGCCCTTTATCATTTTGTATGCTGCAGAAGTTGCATTTTTTTAATCCATTTTTTTCCAATTTAACTAAAAAAATATCCATAGATATTGGAGAACAAAATAGATGTAGTTTGTATACAGCTTGATTTAAGTGTGGCATTTTATATAAAACTGACTTATTTCACGGTTTTGTTGGTTTGGTTTTTTAATGTGAAGTTTTGATGGGGTGGGTTATGGGTTTGTTTGGGTTTTTTGGTTTGCTTGTTATTTTTAGAAAATGTAACAATTTATTTTTTGAGAACTCACTGTTGAGCTGAGTGAATTTTTCATGCTGACCAGGAAGAATTCCTAAGGCTTCTGTTTTAGAGGGTTGGCACAGTTTATCTCTGGGGTGGAATGGTAAGTGTTCACTTAATCATCTGTAACTGGATACCTTACAGAGAATACGTGGGTTGAAATACACTTAAAAATGGGCAATTGAAGGCAACTGTGAGATCTCAAAATTATTTGTGAGATGCTGTTTCTTTTAATTGCAGCTTCTGAATGATTTTTCAGTTGATGGGATAGCTGGAGTATTAATCTATGCATTTATCCCTTTTGGCATGGAATTTTATTTCATGAAACGTACAAAGCGGCATGTGTTTAGCAAAGTGGATTCTGTGACTCATTTAGATAAAATCTGGATGGTCAAAGGTTTGTTGGTTTATTCTCGTTGTTCTGGAGAGTAGAGATGAACTCAGTGGCCTTTACCTACAAAACCACACATGGAACAGGGAAAGGACAAATGGAATATTCAGGCAGGATTTGGGAAACTGCAGTGTAGCCATGTAACTTCAGAAGGGAGAAGAACGCTGAATCAATTTCTTCATTCTTGATACAGTACATCATGCTTGCATATGGAGAGGATGATAGGGCATGTATTATTTTAAAATCCACACAGGGACACCCCAGTGTGTGTTTTGCTTTCTAAAACTGGGGAGGGTGGAAATTTCTGACACTTGACAATAAAGTAGTGCCCTGACAACTGGTGGTATAAATCCAGAAAACATTTGCATCTTACACTTGACAGCTTTAAAGGTTAGTGAGGAGATAATTTTTCCAAATATAATTCATGACTGAGATTTTTGTCAAGAATTTTTAATATTACTCTTCAGTTTTCAAACTGCTGCACAACTTGCTGCTAACCTTGAAGCCAGCCTACACACAGAAGCAATAACAAAATCAGTGTTATGAGTGTCCCAGCAGCTTCCAGTTTGAATGAATTGTTTCTTGCTGTTGTTTTTCTGCAAGAGCTTAGTAATGCAGAGCTTTACTGTTAGTAAAGTAATTCTAGTAATTACAGTTAGTAATGGAGTCCTGTGGTTTGAAACAGCCACCAATGTATGAGTAAATACTGACAACTGCTTTGCATTGCATGAATTTGTATTTTGCACTTTTTTCCCCAATATTTTTTGTTTTGTTAAATATTTAATACTTTCAGAAAATGGTTTGCTCCAGTAGTTTAGCTCTTGACGTGGTTTCTGTAACAGGACTTTTGGAGGGATGACTGTTCCGTAGTTCTGCTTGACCTTGCACATCATGCTGCTATTGAATGGTGCAACATGTTCTGTTTCAGCTTTGAAGTTTAAGTCCTTTACCTTCAAGATTTAACCCCAGTTAATGTGAGGCGCCCCACAGCAGCAGATTCCAAAGTGTCTATATGAATCTTGGAGTGTGCTTTCTGGAAGCTCACCTGCAGACTTGGTAAGGCTCAGGTTTCTGGCATGTTGTCCAGACTCCCTTGTGTCTGTGGGTCATTTTTAGTCACTTTAAGTACCCTGGGATGTTAAATCCAGAACTTCTGCACAGCTTCTGGGGGCAGCAGGGGGAGTAGTCTAAAACTTTGAGATAGTGGGAAATAAGTGGTATGTTGCAAAGGTGACTACTGTGGATATAGAGGCAGGTTAACCAGTAGATTCACAGAATATTTTGGCATCTCCTGGGCATCCTAACATAATGTATTGCCTGCACTGTAAGAAAGTTCCTTCCTTATCTTTAAAGAGATTTAAGCCCTGGGTATCTGCAGCCAGAAGGAAGGCAAACTTTCTGGCCTGTGTGTAAAACTGTTGATGTATCAGAGGGGCTAAAGAGATGCTTTGTGTCTGTCTGAGAGCCAAAGGGATAGGAGCAGGGAAGTGAGAATTGTGGTTTTTTTGGAGGTCTTGTGGGACTGTAGCTGGGTATTGGGGGATGCTGGCAGTGTTAGGCTCTGCACAGCCTGCTGGCTTCATCATCCTGCCAAGGGGGCCTTGGAGGGCTGCTGCAGCCCCCAGGGCAGCACAGCTCAGCATGGGGAGCTTGGGAGTTCCTCTTGGACAGCATGCAGCTCAAGAGCCAGCTGGCAAGAGCTCCCTGTAGTGGTTGTCACCTCTAGGTCCATGGTGGCTGTGTCATTTCTGCTGTGTAAGAGGGAAAAGATCTCTATTCCTCTCACACATGAGAAATTCCCACCTTTTGCTGGGGGCGTGCTTACTCTCTGACCTACTGCAGAGATGTATCTGCTTACTTTAGAAACTCTTTTCTTCTGCTCTGAATGGTGCATGAAGCCCTCTGTGGGTCACTTTTTCATCATTATGTCCATCTGCAAGTACAGCAGTGATAAGGAAAGATGGGCTTCAGCACACCCAGTATGCTCACAATCTTTGGCTCTCTTTCCATTGCATCAGTGGCACAGGGCATAGAGGAATGAATAACACAGTGTGTTTCTGTAGTGAATGCTGAATGGCTGAGTGTGAGCTGCCAGCAGCTTTGTCCAGAAAGAAGTGGGTGTTGGGAGGAGTAGTGTTTGCCTCCAGAGGAGGAGAGGCAGGTAAATAATTTCTAACTGGAATGCTCAGTCCAGTTTTTTTTAAATGTGGGAGTAGTTTTGAAGACTGATGTTGATGGCTCAGTCCAAGAGGTTGTTGATTTTTCTGGGCAGAAGTAATGCATTCAAACCGCTTCTCAAAATGATTTATTCTTATAGTTTTATTTATGGTTACTCCTGAAGGCCACATATGATCTTCACACTGGAAGATGTGTGTGAGTATGTATAAAAACTTAACCCTCTTGGTATGGTAGGATGCCTTGTTTTAGGTGCAGATTCTAATTCACAAAAGTAACATCCATACCTTGCTTTTACTTGTGTTTCAACTGATTTCTAGTCTTCCTGTGAGGTGTCATCATCTGTAAACAGCAGCAGTTGTTCTGGAAGGCTTTTCATCTAAGTGTGAGAGAGCAGAGTGCTGAGCACGTGGGGACCTTGACTCCTTTTGAGGAGGCTCTCTTCATGCAATAGAGGATTCTTGCTTTTTTTTTTTTTTTGGACATATGGTTCAGTACATATTTTCATGTAAAAATTTCATGGGGCTACAGAAGTCTTCATGCAATTTTTTGGACATACTGTACAGTACAGATTTTTTTTTCATAACCACAAAAGGAAGTTGGTGGTTCACAGACTGCAAGTTCTGTGACAGTGTGATGAACTCTACATAAAACTTGAGGGACCTTGTTATTTAAAAATAGAAACTTAAAAGGGACTATTTCAATGGAAACTTTTATTTTTTTGTTAAAACTTTTCATGATATTTGAAAGGGTTTTCTTTAGCTGGCTTTTAAGTCGCTTCTAGTTATGCTTTTTGCATTTTCTTTTCCTTCTTTAGAGCTGAGCTGTTACTCTGTCATTAGGGAGGGATAGCTACTACAAAACCAAAAGTTTTATTAGGGCTTAGTTCCAGGTGTGAGGTTATGACCTGAATCTTCCATCTGCTAATAAAATGCTAAGCTCTGCAGTTTTCCATTATCTTCCTCAACAGCAACTTGAAAGTTAAAAAAAACCCCAAAGTTTCTTTAATTCCCTGTGGTCAGGGAACAATGAGGACTGGATGTGGATTCAGGTTTGGATGGGGTTTTTTTTTTGGTTGGTTGTTTTGTTGTGTTGGTTTTTTTTTTTGTTTGTTTGTTTGGTTTGTTTTTTAAATATAATTTAATGGAAGAAGAAATTGATGAGTATTCTCTGAAAAAAGTGGCACCACATGCCAGGCTTTTCAAACAGTGGCAGTTGTAGAAGCTGTTGTGTACTGGGACTGACAGTGGCTTAGGACAGCCACTTTCCCCTTGGACACGTCAGCACTCTTGGATTGTCAAGTCTGGGTGGAAGCACTACAGCATGCATTTCATCTGAAAGGATTTGAGTGATCTCTGGTACTTTAGTGGTGAAAAAATTATTTATGTTTCTTATGGCATTTGCTTGAGCTGTATTTCAAACATAATGGACACTTTACGGCCTTTGGCTGCTTGGTAATGCTTTAGTTGCTACTGCAAGGCTGGATAATTTTGTATGGTCTGCTTCTGCAGTGGATGCACATCATTGGTAATTTCTGTTGCAAACAAGCTGTTGGTGAGTCTGGAATGCTTAATCTTGTGCAAATTATATTTGTAGATATAGCAGGTGAATTGCATGTTGAAGAGCTCTCCCAGTGTCAGGGGGGCCAACCTCTGCCATGCAAGGCTTGTAACAGGGAGATTGTCTTGCGATCAGGTCTGGAATAGCACAGGTCCAGGTCAGAAAGCTCAGGGAGGTCCGTATTTGCATCAGGAGTAGCAATTCCTGTGAGACACAGCTTCTTCCCTCTGTTGCAGGGAGGGACTAGGCTGAGTGGTTTGTGACTCTGGAGGGAGCCTGACAGGGTCAGCCTGTATCACCAGCTACTGTTGCAGCTGAGGAGCATCCATGCCTGTGATTTAGCCTTGGATTGAACCCTTGTGTGGCTTCAACTAGGTGCTGAATTTTGTATATTGCCATATGTGATCTCATCTACTGATGACACATGAATGGAGGTTTAAAATTTTGTATAGTCAGTTGGAAGCTAAAGCTGTTCTTTACTGCTATTTTATTTTTAGGGTAGTCTGAACCTGACTTCTCTAAATCATGGGAAAGGGAAAAAGATGCAAAGATTACTTAAATTCTTACCCACCAATTTTTATTCTTTTGGCAGATGAAATTTAGGAGAAAAGATCTGAATTTCTTGTTTAAAGAAAGCAAAAGAACATAATAGAGGTGTTTTGGATTTATAAATACCACTTGAACATCAAAAGATGTTTGAGAACACTTCAGGCTGAGAAATAGAAAATACCTTTTTTGCTAGCATATTGTTTGCTTAACTTCACTGTGTCATTGACATAGTATGCCTCTATGTTTTGTAGGCTTTGGAGAGTGAAGGCTTTGGAGGTGAGAACAATTAAAGCTGGAGTATCTAGGATTGCAGCTGCAGCACTTTGGATCTTTGACAGGACGTATTAATGTGCATACTTAAAAGTTCACTTTTCTGCTACTGTTCTGTAAGCAAATATTTAGGACTGGAGAGAGAAGTTTGCTGTCAGCAGTGGGCCAAAGACACAGATCAGCATCTCTGCAGAGTGGCAGAGCCAAATTAAATGCAAAGAACTTACTTTCCAGCATGTTCATCCCTAAAGCCTGTGAAAAGAAATATTATGGCAAAATCACAGAAAGAGGTCTGCAACAGAGACTGGGAAGGATACAGTGTCATTTGGGAAGCTGGGACAGGAGGAGCTGTAGCTGGTGTGTGTGGGGCTAGTGTGTCCTGTGGGTGGGGTTTTGGAGCACAGTCGGCCGAGCGTGAGGGGAGCCCAGCTTTTGGTTTTGGCTTGGCACAGTCCCGGCTGCTGCAGAGACAGTGGGAAGGGTGTTGGTGGTGGAGAGCAGGCAGGACACGTCAGGGGGAAGAAGCAGAGGGCCCTGGCACAGCCAACGTGTGCTGCCTCTTCCCCTTGCGTGGGTGGGGGAGGAAGCCCTCTGCACAGAAAGGGCAGCTGGATTTGGGCTTGCAAGTGAAGCAAGTTGTGACAGGAGAGCAGAAAGCATTCTGGAAAGTGGTGGGGTTGAGAAGAGCCCCTGAGCAGAGTATTTTGAGGGAGAGGAGCAGAGGGCAACCCAATTTCAGCATAGGCAGTGCCTGGCCTCCCCTGTCTGTATCTCCACGTGCTGCCCTGGGTTTGACAGTCACAGCCTTTCCTTTCACCTGCACTAACTCAGCAGGATGTCCCTCTTGGTAAAGATCCTGATACTGCCACGTCACCCTGTTGTTCCTCTTTTGTCAGCCACACGGCTCAGCATGATTTCCTGTCTCAGGAAGCCATCTCTGCTTCCCACAGGGGCTTGGCAAAGATGACACATTCCTGCACTGGGCATACGTGGCCTGTGCTCATAGGGCAACCACCTGGACTAACTCACCCTTTCTAGACAGCCTCCCTTCTCCATCTAGGGGTCAGGATGGATAAACTGAAAAGATCTTCATACTGACAGGGTTTTTGAGCAGAGGAAAAAACCCTGAATGTTCTCTTCTAGTCATTGTAAGAGACGTGGTATATGAGGCAGTGTGCCAGAGAAAGGGTGTCATGTGCTGAGCATAATCACTGACAGACCTAAATGTCTGTGTCTGTCTTGCTGGGCCATCAGATGTTCTGTGGAGTGACTCTCACCTTACACTGGGGGCATTCCAGATGGTCAAGAAACTTTCACTCCTGGAAGGAAGCAGCCCATGTTCTTACAGTGCATTGTTACCAGTTCTGAAGAAATGTAATATTAGTTACATAAGGATATTGTATTAAATACAAATATATGACCCACTGCTGCTGAAATTGCAACAGTCAGCCACTTTTTTGGTCTAAGCCTGTTCGTGCTGTATCCAGACTGAGGTGGGGAGAAGCAGCTGGTGGTAGTTGACA
Organism: Geospiza fortis; assembly: GCF_000277835.1. NCBI lineage: Eukaryota > Metazoa > Chordata > Aves > Passeriformes > Thraupidae > Geospiza > Geospiza fortis. Next base: position 1,928,750 of record NW_005054391.1, read on the forward strand.
GGTGCTGCAAACCTATAACAGCAGCTTTGCTTGGTCACCAAATACAGAAATTAAGCTAAAACAATAGTTTTGGGTCATGATCCAGCCCAGGTTTGAACACCCAGCTTTGAAATTGAGTATTTAAATAGATCCTTAAGGACCTAATTTTTAGAATAGAAATATCAGGGCCCATGCAGAGAGGCATGGGAGGATACAGTAAACCCAAAGTGATGGTGTAGAGGCTGTTAAGATATTGGTCTAGTTCAGTCTTCACAAGTCTGATGTAAGTTCACCTCTTTGACTGACTTTTTAAAGCCTCCGTTTTTAAATTGCACACACATGGTTTTCCCATCTATAAAATGAATATATAAGAATGGATAATTTTTTTTGTGCCTGTCAGCAGGGAATAGGCAGCTTACTAAGCTTTCTTGAGCATAATTTTAAATGGAGAATATGCTTCTATATAAACTGAGATTATCTCATCACAATATTTTTATGATAGTTAATTAAAATGTGAGAAAATCCTTTAGAGCAGATTTGCAGTTTTGTGACTTTTATGAGACTTAACATGAGAGATCTATTTTTATAGTTATGCCTTCTTATTAGTTTTGGGATTAGGATATGTTTAAATGCATGGCTATCAAATCCTGTGATGATTACTTGTTTATTTTGCAGTGTAGACTAATTCAGTTATGGTCCCATTCATGTGTTGGTTTTGTCCCACTTTTCAACAAGATATTGTAGTGCTTTGTTATTGCTATTTAAAATAAACTCCCAGAGTAGCTTTAATTTCAGCTTGTATTTTTTTAAATATTAAGTTTCAGTGAAGCATATTTTATTAGATTGTTGTGAATAATGATCATTTAGGATGTTCCAGATCCTGGATCCATTTTCTTTATGCTGGAAGATTGTAAAATGTGAGTGAAGGAAGGATCGCTGTGACTAGCTGTAAGAGACTTAAATACTTAAAAAGTTGTCTAGACATAAATAAAATCCTGTAAAATCTTGGTTCTCAGTGCATACAACTGTGATAGGAAGCAAGACCTATAGAAAATTTACTGACATAATGTGGGAGTTCTTGAAGACCAGCATGTGCTCTGTTCCCTTTGCAGTGGTCAGGCACATCAGTGGATGACTGATCTCTAGGCATGGTGCTTTTTACTTGAACTTGTGCTCAGTCTAAAGAAAGAATGGGCTTAAACAAATATTTTTTTGTCTTTCTTTTACTATGCCTACGACAGCATGACACCGTGACTCTTAATCACAGGCTCATCTGTGGTCTCAAATAACACCTAGGAGTTCTATGCAGAATTTCTGGAACCATTCAGTCAGAAGTGAACGTGATGAGGATTCAAAGTCCTTTGCCTTGACCTATTTGTGTGAGTGACCATGGGGAGCCTTGTACTCTGGGCCAGCAGGTGATTATGCGGAGGAGTAAAGGATGCTGCTCTTTTCTCCCTGTGGGTCATTAAACACAAGCTTTAGGAGTTTTGGGACAATCTAGAGACGAAACACATCAGATAAGTATTAGGTAGAGATCTCAGGGCTAACTGTCCAACAGACTTTGCTCAGAGAATATAATGCATATTTCCCCAACGCTTCTACACCAGCCCAGGTGTGAACATAGATGTGCTTACATGAGCAGACTGCACTGTCAAAAGCCAAGCAAGGGAGAGGAGGAAGGGAGAATTGTTATGCTGCCAGGAATACACATGCTGATGAGAGCTATGTTTATATTAGCAAACTATTCTGATACAGCTAATTAATCAGAATTTGTCTACCAAACTATGCCTTGGAGATACAGAAACACAGGATTATGAGATTTGCCAGATTTCTGTGACAGATCTTCTTGGGAGACTTGTAGAACAATAACTAATGATTGGTTTTGACTCCTAGATTTCCTTCCAGAAAAGTAGTAACTTAAGATAACCTTGTATCTCATTTTGTCTCGGGCCATTTACCCAGTAATAACACTAAATACACTGAAGTAGTCCGCATCATTTTTAATGGCAATTTGAGTTCAGTCTTTATTCATAGAGGGGAAAGTAGGCAGTGAGACAAACTGTTAAATAAAATCCCAGCGTTTCACATACAGGCTTTCATACCAGTGCAATTGGTTGCATACTGAAAGGGAGAATCAATTATATAGCTGCTGCTTATCAGAAGTTAGCAAATAGTAAATGCAGTTTCATTTTTATAATCAATTACCTAGCCCTGAAACTTGTTAGCAAAGGTTAGGAGCTGTAATAATTTTCATTGAATGCCTACGCATTATCTCAATGTGTTTCTACATGCTGCATTTTAGGGAGATGAGGGAGAAATGTTTCTTTCCTGAAGTCTTTTAAACTGGCTTCCAAAAGATGAGGGTCAAGCCCTTCAATTTCTAAGCTCAATTTACATTCATCCCACAACAAAGATGATGGTGTGCACTTTCTCATTAGTCAAACGCCTTTTTTTCACTTGTGAGCATAGGTTACTTTACTTTCAGCTTTGTGAGTTTAAAGAATGCTTGCATCCCTGCGTGGTTAGTTCAGCCACATCATTGTTCAGAATTTACAGATAAGTGGGAGGATAACAAAGGATAACTTTCCTTTTTTTCCTGATTTTATTTTCCTCCAATGTTCTCAACAAGGATCTGAAATTCTTTGTGTGCAGAAGTCATTTGTTGCTGGTGACAGGCTGTGAGTGCATTATGCCATAAAATTGTCAGTCTTTAAGAACAGTGTTTGCTGTTTATATGCAACCTTTCATGTTCTTATTTTTGAGGTACCTCCTTTATTTTTGTTCAAATGTTCTATAATTGGTGTTTGATTATTGACTCTTCTATGATGGTATTTCTGGAGGCTCATGCAGGCTTTGATTCTGTTTTTTTTGCTGGATGGCAGCATATCCTTTCAGAGTTTCATACCTCTGCATAGCTTGCTTCACTGAAATATCTTTTTAAAAGTCTTTTGTCTAATATAATCCTTGGGTTTTTCTTCTTTTTTTTTTTTTTTAGTTCCTAGTATCTGAAACTGCAGTTATCAAAAATGGTTGGATCAAGTTGCTCCCCTAGCGAGATTGTCCTGTAAGATATTTGATTTATTTTTATTTCTTCGTTAGGTTGCTCAAGATAAAAATAATATCGGTGAAACTGGGTGTCTTGTACCTTTTCTTTATTTCTCCATGAGCATGGTAAAATCTCCTGAAATTGCTAAGCATTACCTGTTGAGTTCTTCCTCATTTTTAATTTAAGAAAAAACATTCTTGGTCTGTGTTAATTTTATAGTTATTTAACACAACAATTTGTTATTTCTTGTTCAAGGCTAGCTTACGTAGACCAGTTAGTTTCTGAATCATAATGTATCACAGGCATCCTCTTTTTTCAAAGAGCATTTAATTGGCATTAGTCAGGCTCTCATTAAAAGCATTTTCTGTTTCAGTAATATCTTTTTGTTAATTGACTTAGTGTTCTGACTGCACCTCTGTTTTTAAAAGTGGTACATAACATTTGAATCTCTGGCAATGTCCAGTCACTTCAAATTTGTGGAGTTTTGTTTTCTTCTTCCCAGGATCTCACTGAGAAACTCAACTACCAGCTGCAAATTGCAGCAGCAGTGAAAATGAAAGAATTTCTTAGGTACACTTGATATCTTTATTTAACTCAGAAGTCTTTATTTAACTGGAAGCAATGCTAAGAATAGCAACCTCCTCTGGCCTGATTGGCACGATTCTCTGTCAAGCCTTTATGCGTGTTTAGTGGGGCTATTTTTCTGTTCTCCAAGATCATGCATCTTCTCAAGTTGCCCCAAATTCTGCACAAATTAGGGAATCCAGATCACGCAGATGGTTTAACCAGCTCTTTCTCATGAGCAGGGGTTGATTGCAGGGCAGGTGTCTTTTGGCAGTGGTTTTCTGGGGTGCTAAGTGTGCCTGGGGCTGTGCCAGGATCCTGGCATGAGCACAGCACTCTGGTGTAGCTGTGGTGATGTGCTGGGAGCTGATTTATAGTGAGGCTACTCAGTTGCATTGTAAGCAAGGCAGTTTTCCTTCTAGTTTTGTTGCTACCTTGTGGAACATCACCTCAGAGGTACCTGAGCCATACAAAAGGGGTTGGAGAGCTGCAAGACACTTTCTCGAAGTCCTGTGTGGACAGGAGGGGGATATAAGAGTGAGCTCTGCCCTTTGCAGAGATGAGAGGAGGGTGTTTGAGTGAAACGGTGGTTTGTTGCCATCATCAGCTCATCCTGGCCAGGTGGGGTTGTCCCTCTAGCAAATGCTGCTGCTGCACCCGAGGCAGTGCTGCTGCAGCGTGCCTGGGGGAGCAGTGGCTGCCTGGCTGGCTTCTGGCCAGGAATGCTCAGTGGAACTCATTCCTGTCGTCATCTAAAACGGCAGAATGAAAGAATTTAAGTAGCCTGAGAAGGACGCTGTTACTGCATGAAAGGAGAAATTGGATGGAGATGGAAAAGCTAAGTGAAAAGGTAAAGGAAAAGGAGAGGGAATGAGGGCTGTTGTGGAATTTAAATTAAAAAACCCAACAACAACAAAAACAAAACAAAAAACCCAAACAAAAAAAACAACAACAACAAAAAAAACCACCAACCCTCTTACTAGCATGAAATAATAAAGCCCAGGAATGGTTTCTTTGGTTTTTATTTTATATTTTGCACAGCTTATAAAAATGATATAACTGTACTTCATTTATGTCTATCAATAATTGAGTCTGTAATTAAGGCTTTTATTACCAATAAACCCTTTTGATTCTGTGTGTAGTGAATATTATTAAAGCCCATTTTTCATTATAAATTTCTTGTGTTGTTCAGTTATTAAAGTGGTATTTTTTAATTTTAAAGTAAGGACATAAAGCATTTAGTTGGCAATTCTTTTTTTTTTTTTTGAGAACACAGAGTAGAAGAGAGCAACGCAAGAGAGATGATGATCCAAACATTGCCATCTCAGTTTTTTTGTGTCACTAAGAAAGCATAGAATTATTTTCTTTTTCAAACTTTAATATGGACCTTGGGCAGGGCTGACTGAATGTGTTTTAAATTCTGTCACTGCATTCCAATTCTTTGTTTTGCTTTATTCCTCAAAATAAAGCAAACTGTTTGAGTTCAAATGCCAGGAAAGCAAACTGTAGCAGAGGTTTTCATAAGCTGGTGCCTGCAGATTAGCATGTACTTGTACAGATGCCTTTTTTCTTTGTGCTTTGTGTCCAGTTATTGCACTGTAGAAACATCCTACAGAAGGAATTGATAGTGGTGTGAGTGGATCACTGTATTCTCATAAAATGTGACTGATTTCCTTAAAATAAGGAAATAAAGATACCACTTGATTATTTGATGTTACTGTTGGCATTTTAATATTGGAAATAAGAGTTAGATAATGTTTTGAATTGAAATTCGATGAAGGAGAGCATACTGTGCTGTACAGCAATGGTTTCTGCACCACCATGGGCTGTTTGTTTCTCAACATCCTGAACAGTTTTCCTCCTGCCAAATGACTTGTTTCTGAAGCTGGAGCTGCTGCTTTGAAAATTCTTGTCTTTACAGCAGATCTGTACTTCAGACTTTTTGCTCTTTTCCACAGTTTGAGGAAACTGGTGTCTGACTGTTTTTTTCATTTTCCTCTCTTCCTTTTCTCCTGTCCCAGTCCCTGACAGTCTTGGCTGTTTTATTCTCACTTCAGTACAGCTCTCATATTCCCTTGCCTCATCAGCCAGGGTAATGAAGAAGCACACCAGACAACTCTCAGGATGCAGTTTCCAGCTAATTGTGTGCTCTTGAATTGTCCTCTTAAGAGAATTACTTCCAAGATGGACTATATGTCCCTTTGTAGTCAGTTTCAAAAACACCTTTGGGTGTTGAAGCACTAAAGCAGCTGTCCAATACCTTCTCTGGCTTTAATTCATTTACATGCTTTGAAAGTGGAGCATCCTGATTACACCTCATCGCTTGGAAGGTCACTTTAGCAGCTCTTCCAATCAAGTTGTCTGTATGAGTAAAACAGAATTTTTTTTCCCCTCAGATTTTTATTTGGCTAATGCTGAAGTCTCTCATGTCCCTTGGGCAGTTGCTGTAAAATGTCAGGAAGTGAAGAAGAACAGTGATTTCAGCATGTACTATTCTTTCAAAACTCCTTTGATGTCAAATTGCAGGGCTTGTTTAGTGTAGCAGTGGTGTCCTTAGTGGAAGCTAGCTGATGTGTAGCTTCTGTCAACTGAAATCAAATCACCTATCCTGCTGAGGTTTTGCTTGCTTTGTCTTAATTTCTTTTGCTCATCTTAGAAGGCATTTAAAATTTTTCAGCAGTGTGAATTTTCAAGGTGGAATAACTCATACATATGGGTTAGTTAAGTTTCACCATTGCAAATAGCCAGATTTCTTTGTTTTTACTATTATTAAATGTGCTAAGTAAACAGGGAAGACCCTGATTATTCCTAATGCTGACAAACTAATTCTGTGCTGTTACAAGGTGGCAGTTCTGCCCGAGATCCCTGTGGCCCAGTAACCATTGTCTGTGAATGTAACTTCTTTATTAAAACATTAAACATGTAAAGTTCTGTCCTGGTGTATTTTAAACACCAAATTACTTTAAATTATACATTTTTGCTCTCTTCTAGTCTGGCATGAAATCTCCCCTCTAGGATTTTTAGTGCTTAGAGCAGAAAGCAGAATAGCCTATCTGCTCTAATACATGCAAGAACATGTCTGGGTGGCTGTGAGAGCTTGGTGTGTTTGTGTAAGATTGATTGCTGTACTTCACTTCTGAGTTCCTGTTTTAGTTTTGCCCTTCAGAAGTTTTACTAGGGTAGTTTGTAAGTGCCAATATTGTGCCTTAAGTAGGTGTGTTAGATAGTCTTAGGTGCCATGTTCTTTATTGATGTTTGCAAGTTGCACTAAATATTGTTGGGGAAAAAATATAAAGCTAAGCACAAGAGACCTTTATGAGTCATTGTGTGCTTTCAGAAGTGTTATGCTTAGCTTAATGCACACTTTAATTCTCCAGAAAGCACCCGAGCGAAAGACACAATGCAACAAACTAAATCTCTTTCTCCTCTCCTCTTGAAATTTCATCTGTCACAGCACTGCAATTGTTTCTGCTGCTTTTTTAATGCCAAAAAAGGTTTGAGCAGATCATGGAGCTATGGGAAAATTGCAAATTATTTTACAGGAAGTTTTGTGATGGAAGGACAGAAGTAAGGAGGAGGATGTTGATGCAAATAAATGAAGTATGGAGAGCAGGAGAAGATATCTAAAAAAAAAGTACATTCTTGAAACTGCTACTTAGATAAATAAAAATTTATAGGATAAAGTATATCTAACTGTTCAACAGGAAATCTGGACCATATAAAATTCTTCCATCAGAGTACAATTTATTAAAACTTGTATTTAGTATGGAGTTGAGTTTATTTGTATTCAGTTTGGAGTTGATGGTGATGGGCTAAGTGGAAGGCTGTGCTTACCTGTTTAACTTCTACCCAGGTCTCTGGGTAGCTTTTTAGATGATGTAAAGCTAAACTTAGGCTCATGGTAGATCATCAGATATGATCCATTTCAGTTCTGTCATGAACTCTATCTCTGCTTTTCTGTTTTGAGTATAACCTTTGACCCTGAAATTCAGCCAAACTGTAACGTTAGGCTGAGACCACAAAGGTCAGCTGAGACCACAGAGTCCTTTAAATTCAGTGTCTGAGTAACACTGTAAACAGTAGTAAGATGAGTATGTGTGTGTGATGGGAAGAGGTGTATCTATTTTGGTTTTGATCTGGGTGCCCTTTCTGAAACAAAATGACCTGATACCTGTATACTTCCAACACAAGATTAAAGCATCTTTTTGGGGATTGTGTGGAGCATACACATTGACCTCTGAGCACGTGGCACTGAACAAGATTCACAGGTTTTTATGAGGGCAAAAATGGATTGCTTAAGCTACTGCATTAGCAAGGCTTGTTCTGTCAAGGCACACAATCCTGGCTCTGCTATCAGTCCCTGGGTTTACAAACAGATTGGATCTGTAGTGCTGAGGCACACACACATCTGTGAGATGTGGGTTGAAGAGGATGAGTATTCCCTGCAGAAGGCTGGCTTTCTCTGAACCAGTATGTTGGGTTTGCAGGGCTAGCTTTTGGTATTGGTGTGGAGCTAAAGGGGTGACTTCTGTGAGAAGATGCCAGAAACCTCCCCCATGTCCCATACAGCCATGGAGCACATCAGTGGTGGTGGCAGTACCTCTGGAATGATGTGTTTAAGGAGGAGGCAGAATCTGAGCAGCAGAGATTCAGCAG
>NW_005054391.1:1937007-1942613 GCF_000277835.1 Geospiza fortis
GCAGAGAGGGGGCAGGAGGTGCTCCAGGCACTGGAGCTGAGGTTCCCCTGCAGCCTGTGGTGACAGCTGTGCCTCTGCAGCCCAAGGAGGTCCATGGTGAAGCAGAGATGCACCTGCAGTCTGTGGAGGTCCCCATAGCAGAGCAGAGCCCAAAGGAGGCTGGGACCCTGTGGGAAGCCCACACTGGAGCAGGTTTGCTGGCTGGACTTTTTACCCTGTGGGGGATTCACACTGGAGCAGTCTGTTCCTGAAGGACTGCACCCCATGGAAGGGACCCACCCTGGAGGTGTTTGTGAAGAACCTGTGTGAAGGTCTCACATACAGAAGTTCATGAAGAACTGTCTCCTGTGGGATGGAGCAGGGGAAGAGTGTGCAGAGTCCTTCCCCTAAGAAGGAAGAAGCAGCAGGAACAACATGTGATGAACTGACCATTTTCCATCCCCCTCTGCCACTGTGGGGATAGGTAGAGAATTCACAAGTAAAGGTAGGGCCAAAAAGAAGAGAAGGTCAGAGGCAAGGTGTTTTAAGATTTGTTCTTATTTTATTATCCTACTCTGATTTGACTTGCAATACATTAGATTAATTTTCCTCCAATCAAGTCCATTTTGCCTGTGGAGGCAACTGGTGGGTGATTTCTGCCTGCCCTCACCTCAACCCTTGACTCTTCAGGTGTATTTTCTCTCTCCAGCTGGGCTGGTGAGTGACCTGGTACCCAGGGAAGGTGAGCCCACCACAACCAGCCACATAACCTGTGGGAAGGAACTGCCTGGTCTTGAGCTGTGGGCATCTGCCACAAAAACTGGGAGATGTGGGTTGCACTTCTGTGTGGTTGCAGCCCTTGAGTGAGGTGTTTACCTGCCAGGGTGGGTCAGTTGGTGCAGAATTGCTGGAAGCTGCTCAGTCCTGTGTGTGGAACAAGCCTCCCAAAGCCTTTTCACTTGGGTGTCTGCAGGAGTAATGATTCAAAGAGCCTCAACTCTTAATTACTTGAAATTTGAAAGGTTTATAGAAGCAAAAGTGCTTTTAAGTCAAGTAAAAGGCGTCATGGTTCAGATGAACAATCTCTTCTGTCCTTTAATCTACCTGTGGTCATGCCAGGAATACCAGTCTGAGATCAAATCTCTGGGCTGATGTCTGCAGTTACAGTTCTTTCACTCTGAGGAAAAGTCTTCACAAAAAGTGATTAAAATTGTCATATCTGTCTCTTAAAGTAAAAAAAAAAATCTCAGAGGTCCTATTAATCTATTTTATTTGGCTTGTTTTAATTTGTCATATACCTAACCATGAAGTTTAATCTGCATATACCTCACCAGGGTCGTTGTTCTTTCTTCTGTCTAGATTAAAATGTAAATATAAGTACAGGAAAGCATTTATATTAAGAATTCAGTGACTGACTTGTTATAATTGAATTTGTGTCTCAGACTGGGCATTTGTGCTTTAGCTCCTTTAATTTGCATTTGAATGAGTAAGTAGAAACTTTGAATTGGATGCTCAGTTACAAAATGGTATGCAGGTACATTCTTCCTAACTGTAGCCTCCAGACACATTTACAAGTCCAAGTTCTAGGTTTCTTATTAAAAATTATATTTGAATTTAAAAAATATTGTTGGGATGTGTTAGTTCTTTTCTATACCAAAATAAAATCTAGAATTACCAGACTGATTAGGACTTTGTTTCAGGAGCGTTGGAGATGTCCAGTACTCTTTGCACTGAAGAGTAACAGTTTTGATATGCTGGTGGTCTTGAAAAACAGTATCTGGTAAGAGATGTGATTTAAACAGAGTTGATGCACTGACAAGCCCAAATCTGCAGAATCAAATTAGTTTAAATTTGCTCCAACTGAGCAAAAGAAGTATTTCTGTATATATTTAGAACATGTAGGAGAAGATCTGTAATTTAGAAGTTCGTTTAATGCCACTTTTATATGGAGAAACCTCAGAGCTTGGCAACATCAGCATTAGTGCTAAGAAATTGCAGGTGGGAGACACAGGCAAATAAGTACTTGCTATTAAACCAGCTTATTAAATGCTGGAAAAGCTGTGGTGTGTCACTCCTAAAACATCACTTCAGAAACACTTCTGAAAGAAATATATTGGAGGATGAAGAATGAAGGACAGGAGAGGGGGAGGAGAAGGCAGAGTGTGAAGTATGACCAAAGATGCATCTGCACATTCCCAGGCTGGTGGTGCATCCCTGGTGCTGAATGGAGAAGTGTGAGGGTACCAGGCACATCTGGTGCTCCTGGAGCCTTATAAGGCTTCTACCTCAAGTTCTGGGCTTACAGCATGTTGTAAGGCCCAGTAACTTCAGCAGGGACAAATCAGTATTTTAAGCAAGAAAATGGTAAAAACACAAGGAGAGCAGGGAGGATGCAGAGGATAAGAGGTCTCCTTGGGAGATCTATGTTAAATGTATAAGGGGTTAGGCATCTAGAAGCTCATTATAGGGGAATTTGTTTAAAAATTCAGCAGACTGGAAAATTGAGGTAGGCTCAGAGGAGTCTTACATTTCCAGTTCAGGTGTTAAGTGCTAATTTTGGGCTAAAGGGCATGGCACATTTGGGTGAAGAAAGTGGTTTATGCCCACACTGGAATTTCCTTTGGGAAGATTTATAGTGATGTTACTAAGACAGAGGTACACATTTAAGACTGGAAGGGGCATCTTGCATCACTGAGTCTGTGCCCACATGGTTGCAGATGATAATATAAATTCCATTTATGAATTGACTGCTTCCCTTTAAAAATTGTTTTCTGTCATTGCTTCTTCCATTCAGAAGGGAAGAAAACTTCAGCTTGTCAGAATGCAGTAATAATGCATGTGGCAGTATTTGAACTGTAGCTCAAACACTTCTCTCTCCAGTATGTTTAGATAATAAAGTAGTCTCTCTTAGAGTCTTTCACATGATGGAAGACTTTTTTCTTACAAGTAAACATTCTTTTTACTTGTTCAAGTTAAATCAGGTCTTGAGAATACTTTTAACAGCAATGAGCTATTGCATCGAGGCTTCAGTGTGGTTGTTGTACAGTGACATTAATACTTTGTCCTCAGGTATAATTTAGGTTTTTGTTTCTGTTGAGCTGTCAGACCATAGTTGCTATGTCATTATCTGTCATACCTGGGCTGGTGTACTTGAGCAGCACTCGTGAGATGTTCAGGGGAGCTTGGATTTTTATAACTTTCATCCCATTTCTATTGTTCTAATCCTAAGGCAATCCCAGATCTTCCCATTGCGGTGTTCTCCTTTGTTCTGATGGCAGCATCGTAGCATCTCTCCATTCTGCTCAACCTGCCAGTGTTCATCCTTGTCAAAATTTGCTTTGCAAATGCACACAGTGACAGAGGGAGCAGAGCTGTTGACTTGGTTATGAGCTGTAATGTGTCATTGTCTTGACTAAAGCTGTGATAATTGACACAGTGTTTTCTCCACCTCTTAATTTTAGAAGTTTAGTTTATTCATCTGGTATCAGATTCTAAGTACAGATATGGTGGGGTTTTAGGAACAAAACGTTATATTAGTGGAGAAAATTACTGAACTGTCAAAATGTAGTGAATAAAGCAAGATGGATGTGGATAGAAAACTTGATGGATATTTGTTAAGGCACATGAAAGTGTTGGACTTTCATTCTAAAGACTTAGTCATATCTGTTTATACATGACTTTTCTTATAGCTGTGCAGAACTGAACTAGTTCAGATGATGCTGTTTATATTCTATTCATCATCAGAATTTTCTTTTTCTGTTAGTTTACATGCATGCAAGTATATATCCATCATCTACAGCTGATTGAAAGGAACAATCCAAACAAGGATGTCTTGGATCTTAGAATCAACACCTGACAAGTTAGGACACAGTTTATCTCACTGTCATTGGTGTTGCAGAGTCCAAGGTGACCCACACCCCTCATTGTTTTTTGTTTGGCTTTTTTCCCTGAAAATTGAAGAATTCACATAGACGAAGGTACAAAGTTCAGGGATGTTTTTTTTGGAGACATAGAACATAAAAGAACTTTGAAGGTAAATGTGTAACCACTTTTTATTGCATGTCAAAAGTAGGCCATAATTTAATTGCTCTGACTGTATTATTAAAAGTAATTTTTTATGTTTTAAATTATCAGTGGCATTAAGAGATGAAATTAACTGTTTTATGGAGTGTAAACTCAGTAGAAAAAAGTAATGTAGTGGGAGACAAAAGAGGTAAATGAAAAAGAAAAGTATGTGAGAATGGTGAACAATACCACATGAAAAGTCAGTGTGATGTGATTTCCTATATTTGCTTATCAATGTTAGATCTCCTGATTTCAGGCGTAGATCACAGCATTTTTTATAGGACAGGTAGACAGAATCTAAGTAATCAGGAAAGTTTGATTCCTTGCAAACTTCTGAATTGAGTGCAGAAACCAAAACGGGTATTTCCATTGTTTTGGGAAAAGACCTGCACTTCTTTTCTCACACATCCAACTTTCCCCACCACACACTTGAAAAATAAATTGTTGCCTTTGCTGGTGAGTAACTAGACCCTAAGGGAGCAGAGCAGAGAAGTAATAATGAGAGAGAGGGTGGCTGCATGACTGGCAGGAAGGAGGCTGGACTGGAGGATGCCCAGTACCTGAGAGGCTGCCTACTCCCTTTTTTGTTATTGTTGTGGGTTTTTCTTTGGGGTTTTTTCCCCATAAAATAAGGATACAAATATTGCAATATCTGCTTATCTTTTAAGGAGGGGGAATATTTGAGACAGTGAAAGACAGAAAAAGACACTGGAAGAATATAGATTCCCAACCAGCATTTTGTGAGTAGAATGATCCTGAATGGTTTTGCTCTGATATTCTGTAAATTCACCAGTTACTTTGTCCTCGGCATCACTGAAAGCAAGCAGTCATTTTTCAGAGTGCCAGGAAAGCAATGCCCTGTTATTTCTCACTTAGCTGCAGGAAAGGTTGCTCATTTAATGCACATGTGAACCAAAACAAAGAGATAGTTCAAAACAGCCAGGGTCTACTCCCTTGTAATGAGGAAATCAGAATGAATGGTTTTCTGTTCTTAACATGCATCATCTCTTGCCACTGCTTACACAGAGTAAATGCAGTGATGAAATGAAAATGAAGGAGGGAAAAGAAATATCCTGTCCGCTAATAGATTTTAGTAAGGAATATGCATAATCCTTTGGAATGATGCACAGCTGGACTTAGCTTCCAAAAATGGCATTATAATGAGACTCATGCTAGCTTCAGGTTTGCCTGCCTGTAACTTAGGCAAAATATTTGTTATCCTATGTTATTTCTACTAACTGTTAGCTGACTCTGGCTGTTTTAGTGATATAATAAATTACAGAGGAAGTTATTTCTTTTGGATTTACAACAAAAACCCCAAAATATAAACCCCCAAGAAATAAAAAGCCCAAACAACTAACCTAAGCCCAAGCAATGCTGTAACAAGGTGACTGTAAGGCTTCCTGCTCTGGAGTTTAATGTTTGACTTTGGAGTTAGCAATCAAAACTCTTGTTTTTCACAAGCTAGAGCAATGTGGAAGATTAAAAAGATAAGTAGAAAGTCTTGCTTTTGTACTCATTTCTCCCCAGCAGAAGGAAATTGGTGGGAAGATGATAAAATA
>NW_005054391.1:1942649-1982954 GCF_000277835.1 Geospiza fortis
GGCAGCCAGTGACACCCGGTGAATTTAGTATTTCTCTTAAAGCAGAGGACATGTGGTCTTGAAGTGCAAGACTGGTTTATTGTAGCTTGTTTATTCAATTTAGTGGGTTTTGCTGGCTTGATATGGTTTTCTGTTTAACATAATAAAGACAAATCCAAAGATAAATCTGAAAAAATGTAAAAATATTTTTTAAATTTATATATAAACTTTCCTGGGAAGTGGTAAATATCACTCTTCATGAGTAAAAATTATACAGCAGAGTGGATGTTTTTTGTTTTTCCCACAGTTTAAGAAAAGCATCAGATTAGGCTATCAAAAAAAAAAAATCCTAAATCTCTCTATTTTACGTTCAGACATTAGACTCTAATATGAGCCGTATGACTTTTCAGTTTTTGGAGCTAGCTGATAAATTTAGTTACAATATATTTTCTTACACTGCCGTAAATATTAAAGGGATAATGGAAAGGCAGGAAATATAGTGAAATCACATATGGCTGTAAAGCAAGTGTAGTGTTAATGTGCCAAACTTCCAAAACTATGTTAAGATCCTAAAATCATAGAATTGTTTGAGTTGGGAAGGACCTTAAAGGTGATCTAGTTCCAACCCCCTTTCCATGGGCAGCACACCTTCCACTAAACCAGGTTGCTCAGAGCCCCATCCAGCCTGGCTGGTCACTTCAGGGATGTGGCACCCACAGCTTCTCCAGGAACCCTGTGCCAGGGCCTCACCACCATCACAGTAAAGAACCCAATTCTCCCCTCCTTCAGTTTGAAGCCATTCCCCCTTGTCCCATCACTGCATGTCCTTGTGAAAGGTCCCTCTCAGCTCTCTTGTGCTGTAAGGTCTCCCCAGAGCCTTCTCTCCTCCCAGCTGAACAGGCCCAGCTCTCTCAGCCTGTCTTGGTAGGAGAGCTGCTCCAGCCCTCTGATCACAGGGATTAAAATAATCTCTGAAATGGAGCTTAAAACATGAAGGGCTAAAATTGGACATCTTTTGTGTTTAATATGATTGCAAGAATTTTTTGTGAAGCCTTACTCGAATACTGAGATTATTAATTGTGTTGATATGGTTGTGTGGGCAGAGACTGTTACAAGTATAAAGAGCTGTCTTACTGCCTTTTTCCTACTCCCACCTTGTGTGGGAGAAACACGGAAGGAAAGGACAGAGATACAGTGGTCAAACTGGCAGAGACCATATGTAACACTAGTGGCTTAGAGATTAGCCTGCTAAAATCTGTGTGGTATCTATGTGGATGAGGACTTTTGGACTTCAGATGTCTAACCCAGAAACTCAAAAAAAATCAGACTCTTCCATGAAAATGAAAGCTGATATACTACAAATGAGACATAAAATGTGAGCAAATACAAAATAAGTGACTTCACGAAGCAGATAAAGATGCTCAGCTCAGAATTAGTGTGGTTGCTGTTTGCAGTGATCTGGTTTTCTGGGGAGTTAGAGATGTGTCTCTAAATCCTCTTTGCCAGTACCCAGCTTGCAGGGTAGGGAGGAAGATCTGTGCACCCATTCCATGTATATTCAGAAGTCTTCACTGCAGGGGAAGAGGAACTTGCATGTGTCAAATCCTAGGAAGTATCTCAGCCCCTAGAAGAAATAATTTTCATATTGAGGAAGCATTGTCAACAAGAAGGACTCAGGGGGTCATGGCTTTCTGTGATTTTCTGGTCTCACAGCTGGACTTGCTGCTGTGATGTGCTGCAGTCAGCCAAAGAAACTGAACTCAAGAGTTGAGGGAGAAATAAAAAGTGCATGCTTGTACCTATATTCTGGTTGGTGGTATTTATGAGCCTGAAAAATATTGGTGAATATTGTTTTGGGTTTGCTTGGGGTTTGTCTTATTTTGTCATGGTTTTTTTGGTGGTGGTTGTTTTCTTTAGTTTGGTTTGTTTTGTTCCTGTTGTTTTCTTTTGTGTGTGTGTTTTATTTTTTCTTCTTTCATTTAGTAAATTTTGTTGGGGGAGTCTTTATTCCTAGAACTGGCTTCTGTGTGAAGAATTATTAAAGCATGAAGCAGTTACTGCCCAGCCATAGCTACTCTTTCAAACCTTCTGTTTGTGCCAACACACATCCTGTTCTTGTTGCTGAAATGTGGATTATGTCTGTGGTGTGCAACATGCTTGCATGAATATGGCATGAGATTTCTGCTGGGACATGAGCTCTTTGCCGTTTTTTTTTTTTATTTTTTTAAGTTACTTTTCTCTGTGAAGAGAAACGGGTGATCACGTACTCACTACACTGATGATAAATTGTGGAGGCTTTGTTGCCCCTAGGTGAGTCCAAGGACCCTTATGTTCCCATAAAGAAATGTGTTTTGACCTAAAAAATGAACATTTCATTGTAGCCAGTGTTAGATTAACAGATAGCTGTACTTTTCTAATCTATTGGTTCAGTGTCAGTGAAATTTTTTGGCTTTGCTTTGTAAACAAAGAGCTTTTGGAAGTCTAGCCCACAGTTGTAGCAGAAGAAATGGCTGTTAATTTCTTCTGTTCTCTTCTTAGTGGTTATGCAAAAGCTAATTTTTGGATGCTGTTACAAACCGATGAAGTAATGAGAGGATATTTCTTTCTCTGCCACCTGAAAGTTGCAAAAAAACCTTTCACAAAATCAGAAACCCCACTAAAATCTTTTTGCAGACTTCAGATTCAGGAATTTTTTAGATTACTTTTTGAAGGTCCAAAGAGGTAATCTTCAGAATATAGGTTGGATTTTTTTCACACAGTTGAGTAGCAGAAGAAATATGTTGTATAAATGCGATGTCAGGATTAAGAGCATTAGGCTGTTTTTTATTGGAAGTGTGAAGTTTTAATAGCCCTTTTAAAAGCTATTGTGAAGCACTATTCATATTCTACAAAGGTTAAGTTTTATAGCTTGCTAAAAATGGTGTATTCTTAGGTTATAAATGCATTTTGAATTCTCTAGTACCATCTTAGCGTGGTAAAATTGGAATGGATCTTTTCTGACCAATGACCAAAACAGTGAAATGTATTTCTTTTTCTCAGTAGACAGTTTCTCCTCTTTTATTACAAAAGGAGAATATATATATATATATTTTTTTTTTAATAGAGGAAATAGCCAGTGGTGTGTGGATATGTCAAGTATACTGTCTGCTATGAATGAAAGCACTTCAAACCTTAAAAATCAGTCAGTGAAAAATCATGGGGGAGGAGAAGATTACAGGCATCCACTGGCGGCCTTCTGGTAGACTTGTGGTGTGATCCCTAGGTGTCTATATCAGATTGGACAGGGATTGCAGTGGCCAGTTCTGTCTGGTGAATGACTTTAAAATTGACAAGGCATGAAAAAATTCACATAACATCTAGCTAACAAGGTGATACTTGTGTATCTCTGCAGTTCCTTGAGTGTTTTCAGTCTGAGGATGTCACATCTTTCTGTGCTCCTGCATGGGGATTCACCTAAGCATGAACTCACAACCCTGGACAAAGAAAAGGAATTCTGAGTTGTCACCTAAGCTTCTTACTTAAGTAATGAACCTAAGGGGTTGATTTGGTTTTTTAAGTGAAACATCAGTCTGATTCTAGTTACTATTGCCATTATTTCCAGTATTTTTATTGGCGCGTGTATACACAAGATGAACAAGTGAAATTGAGACTGACAACATTAAAAGAGCCTGCTGGCTTTCTTGGACAGAATGTGCTGAAAGCCACAACAATTCTGTTGTACTTCTTTGATATTTTGTGTTTTCATTGGGCCTTTTTGTTTGGTTTTGGTTTTGTTGGTTTTTCTTGCAAAAAAGGAGAGAGAGGTAATGCAAGTAGTGGTTCTGACAACCCTGAAGAACATTTGTGACCTGACATGTTTTGTCCCTATTCTTCCAGTGTATCCAAGTAACTACAAGTTGTTCCACTTCTCTAAGGCTGTGCAGCAATGTGGGGTTTAGAATGCAAACAGTTACGAGTGATTAAAAATAAAATCTCATCTATGTGCACAGTGCTTAATTTGATTAGGGAAATTTTTCTTGGAAATGTTCCCCTCCGAATGTCATCAGTCTTCATTTAGTAGTCATTGTTGTTGCCTGCCTTGCAACATGTACAGCTGTGTGGCTGATGGTGACTGCAGAACTCATCAGCCCTTCTGAAGGGCAGGGTAGCAGTAAATAACAGGGATTTTTTTTTAATCTCTGAACATGAGTGTGTCTAGAATCTGGCAAATTTTGTGGTAGAGACCAGGAGATAAACACTTTCTCTTACTTTGAAGCAGCTTTTCTGGCACAAGAAACCTGGCAGCTTTTCTGTCCTCTATTGGCTCAAATCAGGAGGGTTGGAGCAAAATATGCCTAGTGGGGGATGCACTTGTAACACAGAAATAGGGAAGCAAACTCTCAAATACTGTTACTGGGCTTCCAACTCAATAAAATGCCACTCTTCTTCCCCTCTAACTTTTCTATCCTAAGCAGTTTTCAAATTAATTTAGTGAGCTGTAAATAAATTTAGGATCCTGCCACATGTTGAGAACCCTCCACAAAAACAAAAACAGATGCAAAACCACCATTTAAACAGGGTCTGACTTTCTGAAAAGGAGCTCTGAATTTTTACTGTAGCTACAAATGGCTGTGAGTAACCATCTATTTGAATTGGTTGTGTGTTTCTTACAATAGATCTTTTCTTTTTCATGGTAACCATAGTGAAATGCCATTCAGCTTTACTTGACTTCACAAGAAGCCTGGCATAGAACTTTAAATGGCTAAGCCATTTGTTTAATTTAATCTTAAGACTGGAGCAAAACTAAAATTCCTAGTTAGCAGTAGGTTTTGATGCAGAACTTGCTCAGAAAATTCTTGTCAGCTTCTTAATGATTTGAGTTCATGCAAGTTAGCATGGTAAAACTTTAAATATATATTCATATTACTGCTTTGAACAGAATCTGAGTTCTTTTCTATGTAGTATTAGAAATGAGAATTATTGCATAATGGGCTATTCCAAGCACTAAGAGAGAACTTTCCTAGTTTGGAATTTTCACATGTTTGTGTTTAGTCACTATAATGTTGTGTGATTGCAGTTGGCTAATCACAAGTATATAAAAGTGTGTGGTTTGTTAAGAGAGACAGGTAAGAAGATTTGGGATTTTTTACCCCATATTATTCAAATTAAAGTAGGCCTGAGAATTCCTTCTGTTTGATAAGGCTGTGAATCTGTTTTTTGTGATTCCCTTGTTAAAAAGTGTGCAGGTAATTAGTAGAGCTACCAAGAGAAGCACTCAAGCAAGATAACATTAAACTGGAAGCGTTAAACAGGTAAAGGCAGTAATATATGGGCTGAGTGTGGGAACATGCTGGCAATTTTTATATAATTCTAAAAAGGTGGGGTCACAGATTAAATTTTGGGTTGCTTAGCTCTTTTGATACTTAGGAGTTTTCAGTCTCAGCCCAAAGAAGATTTTGCATTTCCTTTTTTTTTCCTTTTTTTAATTATGATGTAAAAACCCCATAAAGATGTCATGTACTAAAAAGTGTAGTGCAGTTATTATCAAGTATCTAAAAATTGGGGGAAAAAAAGTCTCTTAAGCCTGTAAATCTGCTCCATATTAATTTATGCCAAGTCTAGAAGTTTGATAAGTCAGATTTATGGGAATTCACAAAGGATAAAGTGGTCCTGCTAAGATGTTCACTGCTGCACTGACAAAGCAGCAATTTAAATTGCAAAGAAATTGTGCAGGTTTCGTTTATGGTTTATTAAAAAAAAAAAAAATTAGTTCAATGCATCTACAATTCCCAATTTGTTTCTTAATTAACTCTTCCCATCCCAAGTCTGAACCAACCAGAGCTGGAGCTATTTCTTGTTCACATAAAACTCAAAGACCCAGATGGATCATAGTTTTATGAGTAAAAATCTGTAAGATCATCATCCTTTTTTTTTTTCTGCAAATGGGATTAAAGCTTTAATGTGAAGACATGCAGAAGGGGGGAAGGCTTTTAATGATTTTTAGTCTCAAAGACTATATATTTGAGCTCTGTCATGCAGCATTTCCTCATCTTTTTCATTCACCTCCTTTTGCTAGGGATGTGGTGTTTCCTACTGTGTTCCTGCTTTTCCCACCTGATCCCCGTTAGGGTTATTGCTGTAATCTGTTGTCCCCCTGCCTCCCTTCTGTGTCCACATCCATACAGCCAAGGAAAAGGGCAGGGGGTAGAGCATGGACTGTACATCCACCGGCCAAACATCCTGCTGGGAGCTGTGCCTGGCTGGTGCAGCTGTGCCTGAGCTTTGCTGGAGCATGTGTGAAGCTGCCCAAGGGTCTGCGGGAGTGGGGAGCCTCTGGCCCTGTCCTGCTTTGCTCACTGGGGCAGGCGTTTGCATACAAAGATATGAACTTGTGTGTTTGCAGTGGTGACACTTGGCCTTTTTGTTGGGTATTTTTTGGCTTGTACAAACCCATCAGTATACAGTCCTGTGAACGTGAAAAAGGAAAAGGAAAAAAGACAAAGTTGAGATTTCTAAAGGTTCAAGCAACAGTTTGCTCACAAACATGCCTCTTATCTTGAGCACTTAGGAGGTTTGCAGAAGTTTCCTTGAGCAACAAAGTTTCTCACTCACTAACACTTGATTTAAAATTGGAAATGAAACTAATTACATTGACAGCAGGAGGATTTTTGTCATGATTTCAGTCCTCTGTTGCAGAAGATGCCATGTTGTTTGGATTTTTCTACACTCCTTGTTTGTTTACAAGTTATTTTACAAATTGCAAATGCTTTCTAGCTTGTAGTGAGAGTCTAGCACCAGCATTAGAAGAATGGGAGGGGAACAAAAAAGCTGAAAAAGTGTGATGATTTTCTGTTTTCCCTGACAGTAGCCCCACTGCTTGGACAGAAGACAACTGAAATGGTGCACTTAAATGCTGTGTGTTTTTAGCATTGTGTTAAATGATTTTGCACAAGAGTAATTGTCCTGATCACCTACATGGGGTTCAGATGGTTGCTCTCTGATGCATACGTCCTATAAACCTGTAATTAGAGCACTTGAGCACTTGCACAGGTGCGATGTAGCGGTGACACAGTAAGTATAACTCTGAAGTTAATTTCGTGTTCAAAGGGTATTTTAACTAAATTTCATAGTAAGGTGTATAATTAGATCTTTTGTTGCAGGAGGAAGGTTATGGGGTTAGTTCTAGGTTACAGTACACTGAATTCAATAATTTTACATTTCAGGTCATTTTTGGTTAATGTAAAACAAAAATCTTTTGCTCACCAGTATATTTTTCCGTAATAACTCTCTTGTCTTTGTGATACATAATTTATCAAAGACACCCACAGATATGCTCTTTTGAAATTTCAGCATGGAAATGTCAAAACCTAAATACTTTAGCATAAACAACCCTCCACCAAATTCTTCCTTCTGATGCATGTAAATGTCATCATGAATGTTTCTCAGATGTAATATTTGGGCTTTGCCATTGGAGGCTGTTAAGAAGGTACAGCTTTGTTGGAGAACAGTGACAACCTCATTGCTGTTTCTCGAGTGAGGTTTCTGAGAAGCCTGTGTGTGCTGTTAAGATTGTTGAGATTACTTATGCAGTGTGCCTTGGGTTGATTCTTAAATACCATTGCCGTCTTCTTAATACAAACCTCTAAGCAGGGGATTATTTTACCTACTTTTTTTTTTCCTGATTATGTGCTACAGGGATAATAAACTTTTCAGATATTAAATGTAGAGCAGCTTAACACTTAGTGCACATCTCTCCCATGCCTCATAAAATGAGCACCAAATTTGTTTCTTGTTAAGGGTTTGTCCAGGCTGGTTTGCTAGGGGAACTTGTTTAAGGTCAGGATAAACAAGTCAGTTCAAGAGCTCAGGGTCATTCTCTAACCCAGAATAGTGAAAATATATGGAAATTTGCAGTTGTCTGTATCAAATGTACTCACTGAATTATTTCACTATATTTTTTTTCTGGAAGTGCAATGGCCTCTAGGAAACGAGCCCTTAAAAAGTGCTTTGAAACTACTGAGTGTCACTAGACATTTGAAATAGAAATGAGCCCTATCTGACACGTTTTCCAGGGTTGTACTGACAGAGGAAAGAGCTCTTCTCTTAACTAAGTCTCCTGACTGCAGATGTTCCCTTCAGCAGTACCTGGGTGTAATTTGCTGAAGCTGTGAACTCCTACCCGAGTGCTTTGGGATGTTATTGATTTGGCATGTATGCTAGGAGAACTTCTGTCAGCTACAGGGCATACTGATAGAGGTTTTCTAAAGATCTTTGGTTGTGTGAATAGCTGGAATGTTTACTTCCAGTTACTTCTAGTTTTAGAAATACCCTATGACAAAGTAGGTGTAAAGCTATGTGAGGAAATTGTGTTGCAACACAGTGTCACGCAAAAGGTGGAAGAAGATGGTAGAGAATTGTATTGCTCACACAAATCTGGAAGATAATTAACAATGAACTGGAATTAAAATTGTTATGTGATTAAAGGAAGAAGTAAGTGTGTTTGCTTACTGTGGAATTAGCTTACCTTTCTCTGTCAAAATTAAGGAAACCAATTAAACTTGCAGTACAGTAGAGACTAAGTACCAGTATATGAGAGGAAATAAGGAAAACATACAGTGAGATCTATTTTTTTAATGGTTGAGGATTGATATATTTCTCTTTTAAGAGTGATGGCCACTCAACAGATTTCACAAGCAGCTGTTGACTGCCTGTTGGTTTATTCAGTGAATGACAACAGTTACTGAAGGTCCAATGCCTACTTTAGCATATTGCTTGTATGTGTGGCACATGTATAACAGGTGCTTCAGATTCAAGTTTGATCTAAAACTTCATGAGGGGACACATGCTGTCATTTAACATTTGGAAGCCCAGGGTTCTAAAGAGATCTGTGTTTACATGGGTTAAACAGTGGGTTTAAGAGTTCCTGGTTGGAGAAATGTTGTTGGTACATGAAGTTAATATTTACAGGGTTGGTAAATATGTGAATGAAGCTCAATATTCTTAAGACTTCCCCTCTGTTCTTTTTTGCTGGGTAGAAATTGTTTCTGGAGGAAAAAAACCCCTATTGTACATTTAAAGATTCTTATGAAAATTAGCCTTCCAAAAGACAACTCTAAAATGTTATATAATTAACCACTTTTGGAAACAAGGACAGACAGATTTTTGAATGTATAATTTACACTTATGTCACAGAATCCATAATTCAGGAGATAAGGGATGGGTCGGTATGTTCTTGATTGATTGTAATTGCAACCAGGTTTCAAAAAAACAAAAAAAGGTTAAAGAGAAATTCTAATGGCAATTTTAATATGGAAAAAATAAATGGTACTAGTATGAAAATTGTGACTTTTAACAATGTAAATTGACTGAATCTTAATATTACAATTTTAGTGGTTGCATCAATCAGCTTTTGACCTTCTCTTTTATTGCATGCTGATCAACCCTTTCTGAGGCTATTATATTTTCATCTCCCCTGAACAGCTTCAAAGAGTAGTTATCTGAGGATGGAGGAAGATGAGTGTGCCAGAGCTGTCAGATCTCTTGATCTGACCAACTTGATGGAAAAAGGGAATTTCATGATTGGCTGTAGATCTTGTTGCAAGCAGTCAAATGTTTGTAATTAATGGACACGGGATTAGCTGGCACAATGGGCTTGAGCCTCTTGTCTTACACCAGTCTTGTGTTAGGAAGTTTTTAAAACCAGTGTAATCTAGATGGGAAATGGGGCTATTTAGTTACAGAAGGAAAGTTTGATCTGTCCCTCATAGCTGGGAAGTAATTCAATGGCAGATTTGATTGTGGTCATACTGGATAGGTATAAGGGGTTTATAAAAAAAGTGTCGTACAGGACAAGAATGAACATTTGTACTTGGACTGCTGACTATATTAAGAGCGTGCTAACAAATGGCTCTGCCCATTAAAGGGGCTAATGAAACTTTGTATGACACAGTGAGAGTTCTGGAGGAAGTATCAGGGAATGACTTGCTCAGTAATTGTTGCCTTTTGTGAGGCAGTTTTTTCTTTCATTTTTATTCTTGTTTTTCTTCTTCTTCAGAGGAGAAGAGAGGTGAACAGTGAACACAAAAGAGGCAGAGTCTGTTCATTGGCTTCTTGGTATGAATCAGAGAGAATTGGCATATCTGGGAGGAGAACTGATGACATTTCTGCAGGAGACAAAGTTATTTTCATTGAATTTGGGGGGAAAGAGGCCTTCCCGAGTTTAAAAACAACTCCCTAAGACTGAATAAACTTGTCCCAGTGCTTGCAAGAAATGTTTTATTTTGTGTTACATATATGGATAACACAGGAACTATGGAGTGAGGACACAGTTTAGTATTCATCTCTTGACATGGAGAAAGGAGTTACATGATAGATTTAGAGGAGGCCATGAAAACAGCCTTACGAGATGAAGAAGTATTGCAGTCTGGGACTGGAAATTCATAAACAGAGGAAAAGATCTCTGAAATGAGAAATTTGCCATTAGATCTGAATGTGAATAAGAGAGCTGTTGATCATCTCTAGGTGTAAATCTTGTCCTCAAATAGGGCTGTAGCACTTAAAGTAGCTTGCTTGCTTTTTCTTAATGATGATTAGCAGCTGTTTGCAATGCTGAATTTCAGCCCTTGGAGACACACATAGCAACCAGTAGCACTCAGAAGTACATGATAAGTGATTGTGGTGTGGTTGCCCATGTGATGACCATGCATGAAGAAGGATTTATGATCATATGTTTCACTTCCAGGGAAAACAGCCCTAGTAGCCAGCCAGGAAAATACAGTAAATGATCCTGATCACCCTCCCAGTGTTTATTCAGGTTTATTCAGGTTTATTCAGACTGCTGTATGGCAGGCAACCAGTTAAAAGTAAACTATAAATAATTGTGTAAATCAGTGTATAATATATCTTTGTATTTGTTTATTGCCTTGGGTACTTGATTAGGCAGCTCTAACATACAATTAATCAGTAACCTTCAGTGTTAACTTCTCAGAGCTCTTTAATTAATCAGTTGTGTTGCAGAGGCTCTGCTGGCTTGGAAAGCCAGGAACTGTGCCATGTAAACACTTTTGTTAATGTCAAGTGAAGGTTGAGATATGCTTTTTTTTTTTTTTTTAGCTTAATTGAACTAATCAGCTTTTTGGGGTCTAGGTACAAGTTCTATAGGCAATTTTAAACACTGGGCAAGAAGCATGTAAGCCATGTCATGTAAGTGCTGTGAAGTTTTTGTGCCTTAAGCATTACCATAAGTCTTTTCAAGTGTACTCATAATGACATATTCATGTACCAATACAGCTATGTGTAGCTAGTGTGTGCAGCTGGTAGTTGAGTGTTTCATTCAGAAGGACAATGGGAGGACTGATTTTTTGCCTTTTCTGAACACCTGCCCATCAAGTAAGCATGGAGGGGTTTCGTCTTGGCACTGCAGATAATAACATAAACGCAGGTACTGATGCATTTTGGATATTGGTTTATATCATAGACTCAAAATGGTTTGGGTTGGAAGGGACCTTAAAGATGATCTCATTCCAACCCCTTGCTGTGGGAAGGGAGACCTTCCAAGAGACATGCTGCTCAAAGAATCATCCCTTGAACACTTCCAGGGATGGAAGGAGATTTTGAAGTTCTTCTACAGGTGTTCAGGAGAGCATGAAGTGGCAGGTTCTGGTTCTGGGATTTTTCAAAGAAGCTGTTTGTCAAAGTTAAGCCTTGGCTCACAACATTATTCAGACCCTCAAAATAACATAAATGTAACAAACACTGATTTAAACAGTGGCAAGTGTTGGTTATTTGTAATATTTATGTGAACTTGAAAGGAAAATTGTACATTTCAGTCTTAATACTTTGAATTTAGTTACATTTATGAAGATTGTATGAATGATGCACCAGTGTAAGAGCTGTTTGTGAGTTTTGTGAGAACACCAAAAGAAAGAGCAGGATGAGAACTGTAAGAAAAGCCTGTCTTGGTAACAGCAGACACAGTTTGAGTAGTCTGAGACACCACTACTCCCAGGACACCATTCCTGGTAGTAACCTTGAAGAACATATGGTTTATGTCCAGACCAGAAGGCTCATCCTCTGCTGAGATCTCAACATAGATGAATACTCAGAACACAGAGTCTTCTGCTGGCAACAGGACGATGACAACAAGGTTGCAGAGTATCATCTATGTGATTTTTTTTCTTCCTGTGATCTCATGAAGGAAAAACAAACATATTTCAAACAAACAAGGAGAAATGGCCAGCAAACAGCAACCTGTCCCAAGATTTATGAAGGCTGAAGTAAGCAACACTTGGAAGCAAAGGACAGTGCCATAACAAGTGTTACCTCAATCATTTATGTAAGAATGATAATACAGGATGTTTCATTGGAATCAGTGTTGCACACAAGGTATGTTGCCCAGACCACTTGGACACAATGTGGGATTGCAAGAGTGTGGGTCAACGAAATCTTTGAGAAAATAGATTTGAAGTTTGAATTAACTTGGAGATATACTAAATAAATATCACATCCCCTTTCCACAGACTTCTCTTACAAAAGTTTTCTGATTATATTTGTCAAGGGCTGTCTCTCCCAGAAAGTACAGCTCAGGACTTGCTACTGTTCATCTTGACCTTGTTGGTTAGAATATGATGGTTAAAATGTGTTGCCAAGTCCACATGCTCATCTGCAGGCAGAAGAAAGTCTCTGTATTGTATTGCATTGTATTGCCTATCTCATACCTCCTTTCTGCCTTCTCAAACTCCTGAATCCTTGAGGTCATAGCCATGATAACCCTGACCCACATCCAAGGAGAATCAGCCCGATGAATTAATTTATCCGGAGGGGAAGAAATTAAATTAAGTATGGGCTTCCTTATAGTCCTTATCTCTGTTAAATGAGAAAATTGTAAGTACTGAAGAACCTTGAGGCTGGTGGCTGTGTATCAGCTCCAAGATACTTTCAGGCCAAAGTAATTAGGGCTCAGCTGATGGATGGACACGTACACAGCTCACCATGTTTACATAAGCTCTGATTCGATAGGACACCAGGCTCCATATATGACAGTGTTTATTGCAGATGAGCAAAACCTATCGTGGCTTTCATCCAGCAGGATGATAGATGGGGATTCTTCACAGAAGGAGAATGAGAAATAACTGCCAGTACTGACAAAAATGCCAGACTGTGAACTGAAACAGTGAATAGGTGGTATTGCAAAATCAATGCAACTCCCCTACAGGATAATATAGAGGGGTCATCTGTCTTCGTCCTAGCAGACAGTCATCTACATCAGATACAGCTGAATATGTTAAATGGAAGCCTCATCCAAAAAAAAGTATCATGGATGACACTGCTAAAAAAGACTGATGCTACTTCTACTGCCTGACAGCTAGGTTGGGCTGCTTGGTCTCTGTCACGTAAAAAACTGCTGTCTAGACATGGGGGTGGGGGGAAGCCTTTTGCTAATAGTAGAAGAAGTTATAGAGTGCTTTAACTGTGAAAGAAATAGTCTCCTTTAGCCTTTCTCATTCAAAAGTGCTGTTATTAAAAAGAAGAATTGGGCAATTTTTATATTTGTTCTTTGAAGTTTAGCATGACCTACGAAACTAACATATATCCAAATTCAGGCAGAGGATTGCTTCTGCCAATATTTGTGTCCTCAAGTGTATATTTTTCTAATACTGGCTGAAATGCTGCAAAATAGACATTTTTATTCATTGCACGCATCTGGTTGCTTTAGATAAACTAAGTAAAAAGAGCTAAAATACTGATGAGAGTATTTTTCAGCTCAAGCTTTATTTTCCTGTGCTTTGCCATAAGCTTCAATACAGAACTATTTCTTAGCCTGGAAGTTCATATTACATTATCTTTCTAATAGTTAGAATAATCTCCAGACATTGAAAGGCTTATTACTGCCATAAGTCTGGGTACAGTGACCACTGGTATCAAATGCAACTCTATATATGAATTCTTACTGTCCCAAGTTTGACTGAGCAAAGTAGGCAAACCAAATAATTTGAGTACTAGGAGACTTCAAAGACTAGAGGCAGTTTAAATGCATTTTTTCACAAAATCCACCATTTATGCCAGACTTAATATCTTAAAATTGATATTGAAATGGACTTAGAATTACATTTTTTGTTAACACTTACACTAAAGGGCCAGCTAGGGGTAATATTTTCCTGATCTGTAGCTCATGAACAAATAGAAAGTGGTGGTGTAGTCAATGACTGAATCAGCCATGAAATGATGGAGCTCAAGATTGTGAGAGGATTTCAAGTTACCTGGGAAGTTCTTCATGCTGATATTTTCCTTCCCTCCCTTGAGCATTCTGCCTCTTAGTCAGCAAAAAAAAGTAGGTAGATCAGAACTGAGCTTCATTTTGAGCGGGCAGTACTGGGGAGGTGGGAGCAGCAGCAGGCTGCAAAGGAGGGATTCAGAATTGTTGCCATGGCACACATTGATTGTGTTAGGAAAGCCAAAGCTCACCTGGAGCTGAAAGTGGAAGCGATGATGAGGACCACAAGGCAATCTTCTGCCACTGGATGGGCAGTAAAAGAATAAACAAGGAAAATGCTGGCCTGCTGTTGAACAGGAGAGATTGAGTGACAGTGAACACAGATAAGAACTCCTCAGGCAGCCCAAGTCTGCAGAACCTTCTTTCCCTGAGTTTTCACTGGGATCTCCCGGAGGTCTCAACAGATGAGCTGCCCGCAGGCTGGCGGCGTGCCCTTGAAGCAGAGAGCAGATGGTGTCTGGGGCTGCACTACCAGGAGAACACCAGCCCAAGTGAAGGAGCTACTCCCTTGAACTGGTAGTCCTGGACTACATCAGGAATGCTACTCCTGATTTTGGGCCTGTAGATAAAAGACAGATGTGGGTAAACTGGAGCAGTTGGAGCAGTGGAGTTGTGGTGAGGAGCCTTCCATAGAGAAGGAGCTTTTATGATTCTCTGGTCTGCCCACATAAAGCCTTGAGGAGTCTCATGCAATCTTATGGCTGACTCTGGTTTGAGCAGAGGAGCTGGGCTAGAGACCTCTTGGGATCCTGTTTAACTTGAATTACTCTGTGATGATTCTGTGAAATAGGTCACTCTCTGGATTATTGTCTTTCCTTTGCTTCCCTTTCTCAGTCATAGTCTTGATACTGGATATGCCTGAAGATTGCTTGAAATGTATCGTCAGAGGAAAAAAAAAGATCTTTTGATACCCTGGTTAGGGGGCTTGTCCAACAATGAATTATGTTTGAAAACTAGGTATTGGTAGTGAAATGTGATATGCTTGGAGTTGGTCTGAACTGTGAGGTTCTCTCCCTAATGGTAGCTTGTTAGCAATAGTCAATCCTAGCACAATTCATTGGTTTCCTTACTTATTTGGGAAATGTAGTGTTCCCCTCTCCTCCTATACTTTACTACAAAGGCCTTTGTCACAGCATACATTTCTTGTTGACACAAAATAGCAGGAATCTAATAGCATGTACTTGGTAGGCTGTGGATCATAAGTATTAGATACCAGACACGCTGGTGCCAAACTAACTAACAAAACAATTTATCAGATAACGTCAGGGGGTTTCCTGCCTTTGCTTGACCACTTTGAAGTGATGTAATAAGCTCTGCTGACTTCTTGTCATCAGGGAATACACAATACCATGTCTGGCTTTTGTAACCAAACCTCCCAGGGTCTCTGTGCAGACATGTAATGTGACTCTTGAATTCTCAAGTACAGACAAGTCCACTTTCATAAAAAGGCAGTTTAGTATGAATGACACATGCAGGGCACTAAAACTTCCCATCAGCATTCCCCCACCCCATTTGCTGAGAATCATTTCTCAATTGTGCATTTTTCAGAGGAGTGACTTAGGCCAGGTCGTTTCAATCATTTAAAGCAGACAAAGCGAACAACTCATGCATGCTGTGTATACTTTGGTAAGACAGTTGTGTTTTGTCAGGAGAATGCTCTAAATTGTTGATATTTGCTCAGTGTGACCTCTATTTTAGATATGAATGTGTAGTTGTGATGTTGCTCCTAGACAGCAATGAGTTCTTTGAATCTCACTGCAAACAACATTGCATGAAAACATCAATATAAGGAAAATCATGAAGGTCTTTTGATAAATTTAGTCTGCAGGGATCTTTAAAAGCCTTTACTTTCACTGAAAAATAGATCATCTAAGTATTTTTATTGAAACAAGCAATTATGTTGGCAGGTATTGTGTGCTTTGGCCTTCTAAGGAGAAAAAGTATGCTGAAGTGCCTGTTTCCTTGCTGGATTTTTTTGCCCTGTGGGTTCATGACCAGAGACTTCTGTTCTTGCACTGTGTCTTGGGACAACAGTTATTTAGAGGGCATAGTTTAAAAGACTGTCTGCTAGAAAGCTTTACAAATTTTATTTACAAATCTGTCGTTTTTCGGTTGTTCAATTTCCACTCCTGAAACCTTTGTTATTTTCCAATCTTCCTGAGAAGCTGATGACAATTACAATTAGAAATATAATCACTAAAGACAATAGTACTCAGCATTCTCTAAATATGCCATTATTTTTTACCTTATTGTTCAGGGGTATTTGAGGAAATTCTGTACTTCAGTTGCTTAATCTCACTTTTATCTGAATTCAACATCAAAATACGGTATGAAATGTCTTGCTTCATTGCTAAACATCTGCTCAAGCTGGATCATTATGATTTTGAACAACTGGAGCAGAATTTCCGGACAACTCTGCAGTGTAAATTGGAAAACTAATTTGGCACCATAAATGGATTTATTACCACATGGGCATGTATTGTCCAGAGTCTTCCACAGCCTTGCTTTCAGAGATCTGTAGTTTATCATGAATATGTAAGCTGTGTTCTCAAGTTCCTGGCCTTTGATCTAGGCAGTATGTGATTAGTTAACTTAGGTTAACTAAGTATTCTGGGATGTCATTTTTTCATTCTGAAATGAAGTTTCACACACTCTGGGCTGACTAATTAGGCCCCTTTAGAAAGCAATGACTGACTTACTCTATTTGAAACAGAGTGTGAAGTTAAAGAACCTGATAACTGCTGAAACTAATGCAGAGTGGTCAGGTCCCATTCACCTTAAAAATGTCAGTCTGTGAAGTAACTTCCTTAGCATTTGGCTTTTGCTGATTACTTAGAGTCATCATTTGCATTCCTCTTCCAGCTGCTTTGGAAATGGGAAGAGCTGGGGGTGCCTGGGCTGCCAAGAGCTGCTGTCTCCTCTTGGTGCAGAGCCTGGCACTCACAAGGTCCTTCAGCTGCACCTCCCTTCCCGCTTGCTCGTCCCACTGATGTCAGGTCAGTGACCCAAGATATCTGTCAGGCTGGAGACCCTGCACATAACCCACCTTGAAATGAGGGCTGATATGACTTTCAAGTGTTCCATATTTGGTTGCCAAGTTCATTACTCTGCTGGATGTGAGCTCCAGGCTCTCTAAGCTCAAATCTGCACTAAACAGTCGATTTTTCTCTTTTTATTTTGTTCAGCTTTTGTGCTTGAAAAACAGAAATGGTAATACTGCTTTTCTAGATAGCCTATGTATACATAGCAAAAATGCCTGTAAACTGGGTAATTTAAAAAAAATCATTGTTATTTCCAAATAAAATCATATTAAGTATATATCAAATACATGAGGGTCCTTACTTTTGCAAATTTTTATATTGACTTCAGCTTTTTTACAGTACACCAGTACATGTTTTGCAATTAATTTCAAATGGCAAAAGGTTGAAAAGGCAATTTTTTCCCCTTTGTCAGCTACTTCATTTTCTCCAGCACTGTTGAAACCAGCATAGCACATGTGTTACATTGTCTGCTGGATTTATAAAGCAGGATGTAATTAATTAAGATGAATCTCTCCAGAGCCAGTTTCTAGATCAGGTGAAACCTCTGGCCTTGTCCTCTGCTTTGAATGTGTATATGTGCTTTCGGTGAGTGGAACAGAGACATCCACAGAAAACTGAGCGGCTTTCATTTTGTTCAGAGTGTCTGGTTTGTTGCTTGGGGAGGGCAGAGTGCAGGAGGAAGAGGGCAGGTGGCCAGATGAGCTGTTTGGTTTTTTTCTTGCCTTTCCCACTCTAATCTTGGAAACTTTATGATGAAGAAGTGTGGCCTGGGATCCTCTGAAGAGAAGATATAGCAGGTAAATCAGTATGGTATTAAGGGCTGGAAAATGAGACAGGAAACACAGGGCTCCGTCTGAAGTGCTTGATGCTTCTGTGACCTATTGCTTTTCCTTTATCTCCTCCCCAGCAGAGCTGGGAGGGTGAATACTTCCTACCAGAATCAGGCAGGATTAGTTATGCTTTTGAAGTTCACCAGCAGGAGACCTTCAGGGCTTTCTGACAGCTGCTCTTGGAACACTGATCATTCAGGCTGTCCTGCATAAGAAAAGTAATCCCTGTTGGTGAGCCAGTGAGTATGAACCATTAATTTGGTTTTTTTGGAATCTCTGAGGGAGCAACCAGTACTCTTAAAAGTGCCCCCAAATAATTTTTTTAAGTTGCTCCATAAAGTTAGATGACTTTTAGTCCAGAGTTCTTATGACATGAGAAGACAGCTGTGTTGCAAATCTTTAGAGTACTGTCTCTTCCCTCCTCTGATTTCCTTTAGCATTTCCCATGGTACTGGAATTGAAGGGCAGGGAGTGGCAGAGGTAGCCCCTGGTGTGTTTGCTCTCATTTTATGTTCAAAAGCATGTTATCTTGAGTTTGAAATAAAATGTTTAATTTTGATGGCCATGAAGAATTAACTTTAAACAGTTATCTATACAACAAAAAATAAAAGCCTATTCAAACCCACTGTATCCCAGTCTGTCAGCCTTTGTGATTATCTTCTGTTCTGTACTCAAGAGATTTGCCCAAAAGCATAGAAGAAAAAGCCAGCTCCCCTTTGTGTATCTAACCCTTCTGGGAGATGCTGCTCTTAGTGCTGCACCTCATCTCCTGAATTTAAAATCTGAATATGGCAATGGAAGCAATCCAGGGTAAAGTCACACCGCTAAACCTTTACAGTCTGTTGTCATGTACCTTACAAAGACAGCTTTCATCCTGACTGCAGAGGGGATGTAAAACATGGCTTGTAACAAGGATTTGTTTGCTCTTGGCTTACACACAATTCTCACAAAACGACTGCAAAGATTGAGGGAAGAATGAAATAAAACTCTGGAGGTAGTACGTGTCTAGAGAACTATAATACAGTATGTTGATATAATCTGCACCAACTCTGCTCTTTTCCAACCTTGATTCTTTCATGGTAGTACAGATTATACTATAAAGAATCCTACTCAATTGTTATTTCTTTTGCTGTAGGAAGAAAATGCAGTCATAGGTCAGGATGTGTTAAATCCATTTTCACGTCAATATTATTCTTTACCATTATAATTAGCAACACATGGTACCACATAAGTTATCCATGGTTGTAGAGGGGACACAACAATAATTTCTATTTGTTAGTTTTGTGATCTCACAAAGAAAAAGAATGGCAGCATTTATCCTTCCCTGTGAAGGGCCACAAAATGGTTAATAAAGTCTGTATGTACCAATAACAGTGACAGCAGTCTGTCAGTCTGTGCAGATACATGAGAAAATGAAATCCCTGTACATGTCCTCCAGATCAGTAGATACCAGCTAATTTCCCTGTTCAGTGGAGCAGATAGGTATCCATCCAAATATCTAATACTGATATCCTGAGGAGGCAGAATAGCTGGATAGTCAAAATTGCAGGTCCTTTCCCCCATCATCTCTCCCCCAAGTGCAGAGGATTCAAGTCATAGTGATTCACTGGCAAAACAAACGTGCTCAGGGGTGGTAGCACAGTCTGCAGCAAAGGACATAATACAATCAATGATGGCATGTTTAAACTTTGAAACTAGAAGTTTCTTGGCTGTGTCTCAAAGCAAATTCCCTCAGCTCTTCTACTGTGAGGAATAAGCTCATCCTAAGTGATTCTGACCAAAGACTTCCTTGAAGAAATGCCAGGAAATTTTAAAAATTATGGGTATCAGAAAGTGAGTATAGATCATCAAGAAAAGATCATGATGAAATCATAAAGTGCCAACAACTCTTGTGAAAGATAAGGAATAGCAGCTTAAAATGCTTAAAGGGAGAGCATGGGGAGGATTGCTGTGCTGCTTGGGATGGTCGCTACAAATAGATACATATTTATCTTTGTTGTGGTTAGTTTCAACAAAATATTCCTAGAAAAATTTTGTCTGAAAACAAATGAGAAAAATTTTGGATTCTTCTCTTGAAACAGAAACTCTGTGTCCATCCTGTGAATTTATTGTATCTTACTACCTCTCTTTTTCACTTGTGTTGGAGAGTACAAAGTAGAAGAAAAGATTAACAAAAAAAAGACCTATCTTTCTCACAGGAACAGACTTGAAGAATCAGCTCTCAATTTCAATTGTTGCAGTCTTAAAAATATAAACAGCTTTTTTTCTCATATACATTTATTTACTGATTTTATGGGTCAAAAAAGCTAGCTAAGGAATCAGTTTGCTAGTTGCTAACAAGAAAACTTCAAATCCTAGTTATTATTAATTGAAGCTATTAAATTAACTTGAATAAGTAACATAAACCATTGCATGCTTTTTTTAATCTTAGTGATTTATGGTAATGGTGATATCATTTAAAAATTTTGTAGGTTTTTAATTGAGATATCTAGGGAATCTTTATATGTAGTTTGCTCAATATCAACATCTCTATGAAATAAAGTTTCACACACTGGTGTCATGGTTACATCCTCTAAACATTTTGAATGGTTTATTACTAGAGACTAGCTTAAATGCCTGTGCAATGTTCTCTCTGTATGCAGTGTCTGGGAAATATCTTCCAGTCTTTGGGGAAAGAAATCCATCACTTAAGGTATCTGTGAAAAGTAATGCTCTCAGCACTAATCTATTACATGATATTGCAAATATTGTTTTTTTCTCTGGTTCTCTAACTTTAAAAATATTGGTAATGCTTAGAGCAAGTTAATGTCAGCATTTTTACTAGAAAATCTTTACTTTTTGTCTGGAAAAATTGTAAAATACTAAAACTGCTTATTCAGCATTTCATCTTGCAAACTAGTGACTGCAAAATCATGAGTATTTGTACCAGTGTGATAGAAATGAGGATGCTTTTTTTTTTTTTTGCAACCATATGAAAAAAATCTTGATAGATATCTGAACAGTCCTTGAGGCTCTATTATGCTATATAGTTATTTTGTGTGTTGGGACTTCCTCAGGTATCCAGAGTCACTCAAGTCCCACTTAAGGGGGGAGATCTGCCCATCTAGACCTGCAGCAGTGTCCAGCATGGATTTTACTGGGTATCCCTGCTCTCTGGGGAGGACTACTGGTAGCTTTGGGTTTGTAAATGTTCCTCTCCAAGGCAGAGATGGAACAGTTGCAGGCTTATGCACAGAATATCTGACTGTCAGCTTCTGTTGATAACTTCCTTAAAAATACTGTTGGCTGTTTGGAATTTTTTTTCCAAATATTTTGACTACAGTAATCACAGGAGTTTATCTGACCACTTGGGCAGGTGTACATCTGAGTCAGCTGTCTAAACAGCATCTGCTCATGGTCAGGAGAGCAGGTTTCACTGTGAGCAAGACTCTTCTTTGTTAGTTCCCTAGAAATGCCATTTTCCCTCATCTGAGCATAAAGGTGATGCTGAAGTGGCATAATACACTGAATGTAATTACAGTTAGGTGAAATCAATTTTACCTGAGTTTACTGCTTTATTAATATTTCTTATTCAGAGAATGGCTGTAGATGGTTCTGTTGGGGGTAACAAAAATACAGTGAGATAAATATCCTGAGTTTATGACTTTAGGACTGTGTTTTTGTAACAAATGCTTGGTAAGCTTTACATCAGCATACAAAAAAATCAGTCAGATTTTTGAAAAGCAAACTTAGCCCTGATAATACGTACCTTTAAAAGGAGAGTGAGAGTTACTGAGGAGCTGAAATGGAAATTTTACAGCATGAATAGATAAGCCAGGAATGTTAGTGGTAGTGTATTCAGCTGCATTTTTTGGTAGGTTTTCTGTATGCTTCAGGTACTGGTAGAAGCAAATTTTTACTCAGCTCAAGGACTGTTCATGAATCAAAATAAATTTGTATGCTAAAAAACAAAGAGGATTTTGACATTACTAAGACTATGGGCAACAACATTCAGAAAGCCCTACTTACTAAACCACAGTTTGAAGAGATACACAAAAGATACTGGTCTTGATAATTTTCTAAGAAAACAAAGAATTTTTTAATGGCTTATAGTACCAAAAGTCTCTTTACAGATTAAGAAGCTTATGATCTACAAAGTATTTTGTGATTTAATAGAGTCAGAAGAAATTAGGATTCTTATTTTTTTTAATGTTCTTTGAATTATTTTTTTTATGTCACGTAAAACAATTTTGATGGGCCATGTTAATTTTGCCAGTGTTTCAATTCAGTTAAAAATTAATCAGTTTAAGTTTTTTTTTATCTAACCTCTTCTTATTCAGTTGTTTCTGCTTCCTCACCTTTTATACTGTTTTTTTTTTCTCAGTGTTATGCTTTTTTCAGTGATACTTTATGAGAGGAACTTTAACAAGAACAGCAAATTTCAGAACCATCTAGAGGGACATTACTTAAATATAAATTAGCAAATCTTTTCCTCAAAATTCTTTTGGTGATGTGTTTCCCTTGATTTGTTGCAATTTATGTTACAAGAAATGTTACTTCTTAACATTTCCCCATACATGTGTAGTGCTACAGATCATGTCCTGTCTGCCTGTGTTCTAGAGAATGATTTCTTTGATGATCAGCTGTTAAGATCTTGACTTCGTATTTGGGCTTCAGAGTCTGTTACTTTTGCTTCCCAGCATCAGATGCAGGATAGTTAATCACAGCCTCAAGAGATGAAGTGTCCTCTCAGCAGCTGCTGGTGTCTTTTGGAGACTGGTGGTTCAGGCATATCTTACAATACTGGTGTAATTCTTCCTAAAAAGTAGGTGGTGATCCTGGTTTTCCACAAAAAATCTTTGATAAAATCCACAGAGGTGGCTATTGAAAGGGTAAATAGCACCTATTTTAGCAATCAGGTGCAGAGTTCAAGGCCAGCAGGAAGCCTTCTTTCACAACTTGAAGTCACATTTCTTTCTCTTCTTTTTTTTCTTAAAATAGTCCTTTTAATAAAACTCACATTCAGAGGATCTTTCTTCCCTGTGGTCTTAACCTGATATTGAGTTTCTTAATGGAACCACCCTTTGAGCCTTCCAGTTTTGATTGATTGTAATTCTTCTTTGTCCAAATGCCTCTCTTGTAGTTATCTGTTCCGCACAGAGAGTTAGGGTTTCAGATCTTTCCTTATTCTTCAGGAGACAAATTTTCCGCCTTCTTCCACCTGTTCTTTTTTCAGTGTCCCAGGATTCTGCTGAAAACTTAATTTGCCCTTCACTTAATCAAGGTTCTGTTCTGCTCTCTTTCTCATCAATATCCAGCACATCTGAGCTGATTAGGACATTGTTAAAACAGATTAACCTTAGCTGTAGATCAAGGACCTTTGCTGTGGTCCTCAAGGGAGAGCCTTACAAGTTTAAAAGAACAACCTGTCCACTTCTGTTAATGGCAAGATGCTTCTTGAGCAAACTTTGGGATTGACAAAGCCTTAATTAAATTGCTTAAATTCTCAGGTGTGGATCTGATCCAGCACTCACTGAAGCTGATTGATATCAGCAAGATTTAGACAGATCCAAGTCCAACATAAACAAGGTATTCTAGTACTGTCACACAATAATTACAAAACACTCACCAGCTTCTTTCTGTCTCTAGCTGGAAAACAATATTGTGGCTTGAGTTATACACCAGATGGCAACTGGAATACAAGGTCTCCAGGATGCTTTGGTAAAGTCTCTGGAACTGCATTTTTATTGTTTATCTCCATGTTATTACAAAACTGTAGAGTATATTGGGTGATTTGGATATTAGAGCTAGAGGATATTGGGTGATTTACGAGCCACTTTTAATCTTGCATTTGCTTTCTGTCTTGAAATTGTATATAGAAGTGATCATTCCTTGAAGGGAAAACTTAATATATGAAAATCACTCAAAATGAAAGGTGTCCATTAAAGTCAACACCTATCTGATATTTGAGTGTTCTTCTTACCCTTGTTATGTAATTTGAAGGGAACTAGATAAAAACGTAGTATTTTGCTGTAAAGAGTTAAGAATTGGCTTGACAGGGCCATGCATAACCAGATCTGGACTCTCTATTAAACAGAAGGTTGCACTGGATGATTTCCAAACCCCCTTCAACCCAGACTTTGTTATGAGCCTGTGATTCTGCAGGATGTTCAGGGCCACGGTGGGTACTCACCTACCCAGAGCTGGCCATTCCTAAAGATGCATCTTTGGCTGACTTTGTGCTTGTGCTGGTCTGTATTCCCACCTCCTCTAAAAACCCTGTATAAGACAAAGCTATAAGTGATGAACACCAGAAAAACTGGGAGTTCTGCTCCTGTACTTGGCAAGAGCAAGTGTTTTAGAGCACAGTGCTGTTTGCATTTTAGGCCTGCAGGTAATGAGGGGAAAACCAGAAGAGGACTGGGAGCATTAATGGAGGTCCTGGAGACATTACAAGGTATCCCACTAAGCAGAGTAAATAAATCTTTTATTACTTTCTTCCTTTGAAAAACTGTTTGCTGGTCCTTTTAATGTGACATGGAAGATTTGACATGTGTTTAACAGCAAAAAAACCCAAAACATGTTTACACAGTTCGGCTTTATAACACTCAGTATTTAGAGTGCCATGAGATTATGTGGGAAGAGCTGGTGTCAGTGAAAAAGCACCTGGGTTGGGTCTGTGATGAGTCCCCTGTGCAGCTTTTCCCCCCATAATGTCCTGTCACGTGTTTCTTCCAGATGGAGACGAGTCCAAGTCAGGTTAGTTTCTAGCTGGGGAAATGTGGGCTGAGTTACATCCTGAACTTTTATTTTATATACACAAAGAGGGAACACTTGGTGCTCTACACTTCTCTGCAACTTGGCAGGAAAGAGAAGAGGGAGGGAAGTGTGGGGATTGCAGCTATCAACAACTTGTGTTGTTGATTCTGTTGTAGTTGGGGATTTTCCTGATGTCACCTTAAATTTTAGATACCTTATTATAAATCCTTGTTCCTTTGATTCAAAAAATTACATTTCTAAAGGTATAGAAGGATTTTGGTTGCTTTCCTCTTAGGATGTACTCGGAGATGTCTTCAAATAATAAGAAAAAAATTGTTTCTTTGACAGCTTACAGCTCTGAATTTGCTGAGTTGGGGTAGATTTGGGATATTAGGTGTTTGATTTGTCGGGCTTTTTTAATCTCCAAATATATAATTGTAGTTCTGATACGATGAATAGAGCATTTTATAGATTTATGTGAGATTGCAGAATTTCACTTACTCATAATAATAGAATTTTGGGGGGATCTCATACTGTGTAGACATAATAATCTGAAGAAGCAGTGCAATTGGTTGTGCTTGGCCTTGGGATGCCAAGCTGGATATCTTCTCAGGGTGTAACTAAGGGGCAATTCAGGAAATCTGATTTCTCCATTATATGTCACCTTGATCACCCAAAAAGCAATCCTGACTCTCTAAATTCATGTTAATATCTGTGCTGTCTTGTTCATACAGAAATATATCTCTAACTTTTTTGAGAAGGACCCTGATTCATAAATGTTCTATAATAATTTTTAACTCAAGTAAAATATCTGTTGCTTATCAAGGCTTATTGTTCTGTAGTTTCTGCTACTTTTATTTCTTCCTCTCTATTAAAAATAAGAAGGTTACTGTCCAGGAGCAGCTTTATCAGCTGTACACTTTTCAGATGAAAAACATGAGGTTATGTGGTGAGTGGTGAGTGTTCAGGCCTGTGGAGCAAACAGAACATCTCTTGCTTATGGCTGATCATCCTGCACCAGTGGATGCAGACTCTGCTTCCTTCCTCATGCTTCATTTTCCATCAGCCCTTGGTAGCAGCATCCATGGGGAATTGCTAACAGGAGAACATAGAGGGAAATGTCATTTTTGTAAGCCAGACCTGGAAAAGCATGAAATAGCTGTTTCTCTTAGTGTCTGTTTTGTCTGGACTCCTCCAGAGCTGGCCTTTATTGTTCTCACAGAGCTTGTGGCTTCGAGCCCAGGACTTAACAGGTTTTAAGATCTCTTGAATCTGTGAAATGTGCAGTCCCTAGGAAGCCAGCTGTCCTTGCCTCTTAGCCGCTCTCATCTCCTGCCTTTTCACCATGTAAAACAGGCCAACCAAGGTACCACAGCAGTGGCATATTTACAATTGAATTCCTGGGTTAGTCTTACTGGAGAAGTCGATTTCAGTCTCTGGCCCTTTGTTAGAGATGGGTCTGTGCCTTTCTGCAATTTCAGGCTGGGATTTGAGAAAATCATCTCAAAGAGTGAGGTTTCAAGGTTTCTGTGTGCAGCTGAGGCTGCTGGTGAGCAGCAGGTGTGACTTGTTCTGCAGAGGCATTCCCAGCTCTGCTGTCCAGCTTCTCACCTCCAAAGCGTATCAGTGTCTGCTCACCAGATTCTGTTCCTGTGGCTTCTTTGAGGGCAGGGAGGCGGGGAGGAAAAGTGGAAGAATAAATGTTTTGCCTTTCATTTTGTGCCTCTGCCTTGCTTTTTTTGCAAGGGTGTGTGGCAGTCTGCCTCCAGAAATGTGCAGCACCTCGTACAGTGCAGGCTGAGTCTTCAGGTTGCTTCATACCACGGTAATAGAAGCCCTAACAAAGCCAACATTTGAAATGCAGAGAGAAGCTGTGGTATCTGAACACTATGGAAGCTTGCAAATCTGTAATACCAGATAAAAATATGCTGACATCTCTAAAATCAAGTAGATTAGATGTGTGTTTTAATACTTTCTGCACTGACTGCTTTTTGCTGTCACATAATTTTTGAATAGAAAATAGAAAGTGAAAAGGAGTAATTCTGGTATTTGCACACAGTGATTTTGAGTAGAGTGGAATAGCAAGTTCTTAGAAGTACTGATCCCTGTGCTGTACTGGAAGAGTCTTGCTTTCTCTTCTCAATTTTCTGACAGGCAGCAGAGCCAAATTAAATTGTGTTTAGAACATGAGGTTAATACCCAAGAGACCTGGAGTTGCATTTGTAATACTATGTATTATGGGTTTAATTTTCTAAGTAGCCGTGCCTCCAAGTGACGCTTAAAAGCAGCAGTTTAAAGCTGCTTCTTCCCACATTACGTTTCATGAAAAACAAGCTGAAAGCAAAATCTGTTTTGTTTTTCCGAAACAGAAAATGGTGGTTTTGTTTTCACAGTTGGGTGCCAAATGATAACAATTTTTTTTATTCATGCAATTAAACCTGGAGGTTAGAATTTCAGAAGCACTTTATAAATT
This sequence comes from Geospiza fortis, assembly GCF_000277835.1. Taxonomy (NCBI): domain Eukaryota; kingdom Metazoa; phylum Chordata; class Aves; order Passeriformes; family Thraupidae; genus Geospiza; species Geospiza fortis. The sequence goes on from NW_005054391.1 coordinate 1,969,962, forward strand.
TCTATTTCAACTTACAATGCATATAGAATGTCTTAAAGAATCATTTGAAAAATTATTACTGTGTTTGTTCAGTTTACTTATTCCCTAGATATATAAGGCTGGTGTGTCATGAAACCCCACAAAAGCCTCACAAAGGTGTCACTATCAGACTAATTGCAGATTTTTCTGCAGAAATGGGTGTATTTTTATACTAACTGTGCATTGAGAGAGATTACTTTGCAATGCCTGTAGAAGCTGGATTAAATAGCAGGTTTTGTGGTTACTTCAGAGGCAACTACTCCTGTAGTACCTATCCCTAGAGTGGAAATGCAGGTCAGCCAAGGGAGCATGTGTGCTGTAATCCAGTAACAAAGTGTTAGATAAAACCCAATGTGCCTCAGTGGGCTTCCTGAGCTGTTCTGCCTTAAACCTGATTGTGTAGGCTTGTTTGGGCAAAAGTCAGCAAAATCACTTAGATCTCTTTGAGTTTGTTGTGAAACAAAGAATACATTAGCCTGAAAGGAACTCAACAGAGAGAGTCCTGTGAGTTGCTTGGGTAAGACTGAAGGCAGGTGAAACCTTTGGGCAAAATTGTGGTGTTTTTGTCAAGGTTTCTTTTGTTCCCAAAGGATGTGGGCATTAACACGTTGTTTACTGTGTAAGTTTGAAGCCTAGCCTGTTTTAGAGATCATTTTGATCTTCAAGAGTGTTACAGGACAAGTTCAGCCTGCTTCATGATCTGTAGGTAAAGCCAACATTCATTAACAAACTATCTATGTGTCCTTTATCCATCCGAGGAAAGCGTCAGATAAGAGAACAGCTGTCCAGCTTCCATCTGCCTACTTGGACACCTGGGCTAGATATGAATGTGCTTAAATCTAGAAAGGAAACAGCCACAGCAGGGCAGTTATTGCTTTGAATTGCCACCCTATTTAGGCTTTATGGTGCCTTGGGTACTGCAACTCTAATGATATAGAGAATACAGTAATTGTTTTTCATTAATGAAATACAACTGTTTGCCTTTAAATCAGAACAGCTTGTCATCATTTGTTATGTACCCTCAGCATTTAACCTAACAGAGTTTAAAACTACATATTTAATGAAAACCTGAACTGCATATCAGTACTTAGGTATCGGATCAGTTAACTATACTCAGAAAATCTTTTTTCTTTTTTTTTTCTTACACAATATAATATAATCACAAAATACTGTAGAGTTGATTAAAGGTTTGAAAGCAATTTGCCTGATGCACAAAGTTTAATTTTTTGGTGGCAGAACAAGAATACAAGTGTTCTTGTCTTTTATTCAGAGCTTTAGCCAAAAGACCTTTCTTTCTCTAATACTCATAGGTTGGTTGTGGCTTTCTATTGATACTTTGCTTGTTACTCTAGACACAGAACATATAATTTACCTAGCAGTAAATTATTCAAATTAAGCTATTTGGTTTACATAAAAGTCTTGCACTCTGCTTTACATGAAAGCTGACTGATGCGTTTAAGAGAATAAATTTAGATGCAGAATGAAAGATAATGGTGTGCTGGTTGACTAGCTTGAGCAGGGAGGGAAGCAAGGACATGGAGATTTGAAATAATCAGCTTTCAGTGTTTTTTTCTGGTGGCCATAACAAAATTTTCCACTGTGATTTAAAAATATACATGATGACATTAAAAATGTAGAGCCACATCTTATTTGCTGTAGTATGAACCTGGAATAACTTTTACATTTCAGTGATCTATGGAGCAGCAGCTGAAATCAGAACCCAACCCACAGCTATTGTATTTTATCTTCTCTTCATGCACTTAAAGGGAACTTGAACGCTGAAATCTCCAGAAACTGTAATGAGTTCACTAACTTGGCTTGGTGGTTCTTTTTTTTTTATTTTTTATTTGATGTTTCAGTAATATGAGTGTGAGATTGGAAAGAAGATTTTGTGAAATCTGTCCATATTGATAGTGTGAATGAACACAGACATAAGCAGGTGTGTAGGTACATACATACCCTACATGTAAGTAATTTTCTCTTTCTAGAAACCAGAAATGTAAAATCTCTATCTGATTTCTTTTTTAGTTGAGTGCATATTACAGTTATTTAGTATTTTGATAAGTCCCATCTTAATCTGCTAACTTGAATATTTCAAATTATTTTATTTGTCCTTCATTGGTATCATAGAGGAATATGGAGGTGAAAGAATAATGCAGTGATCGAATCCTAATAGATGACAGATTTAACATTTCTGTAGGCTTCTGCTTTGCTATATAAAGGATTCTGCAGAACTGTGTAAAATTCTTAGTAAATTAGAATTTCCACTTGCCAGCCTGGTTGCATTAGAAGAGCTGAGCTGGATCCCTTTTCTTGCTTTAGACTTGTGGCAGGGAGAGGAAAAGTCATAACCTGGTCACAAATGTGGTTTTTCAACAGTATCAAAAGCAAGTTACAGAATACACCTAGGTGCTGTTAGGTTTCCAGCCCATAAGCACTGAAATGTGCCAAAATTTCAAGTTTGAAGGTTTTGGGGGTTTTTTTGTGGTTGTTGTTTGGGGGGTTTTTGTTTGTTTGTTCGTGTTTTTTAACAGGAAAGTGATCATCTAAAATTTTGTAACCATGGAAGAAAGTATCTATTTGATGTATTTAAATTATTCAAAATCTAGGAATATGTCATATATATCTGAAAAATGTTGAACTTATTATTTGCAATGTACCTTTAAAACCAGATGTGTTAGCTCCAGCTCATATCTGATATAAACTTTAAAATTACCCCTCAAAAAATTGATAGCTAGAACATCAATTTCTCAAAAAGACTGTACATGCACTTATTTTTTAACTCCAAGTGTAAGTCTTATAATCAGAACTATTTTTATTTAGCTATCAAAGTGCTAATGTTTGGCCTGAAATATCCACTGTAATGCTAATAATCTCCAATTGAACTTTCTTTTGGCTTTGTTTTTTTTCCTTTTTTTACTAGGAATAATCAGTGTTTTAACAAAATTTCACATTTTTACAACTTATTTCATGTGATTTTTTTTTTGTAAACCAGAAAAACAGGTTGTTAATGGAAATAATTTTATACACGTGTTGAAAAGCAACTACTATCACAGAAGAATGTAAACTCTGTTTAAGATGGCATGTCCTGTGTAAACAATGAAAACAAGAAATGCTGCATTCTGTGTTCAGTGGAAGACAAACCACAAGTTAAGGTGATGGACTGTAATTCTAAGGAAATAATTATTTTGGAGACTGGGTTCTTTTCTTAATGTAAAATACTAATGCATAGAATGTTGACATTTTAAAAAAACCCAACAATTTACCTAGGCTCAAAAAGCCATAGGACTGAAGATGCCTGCTTAAATGTGTTCTTCACAAAAATGACAATGTGAAGTTAGGTAGAAAAGAAAACTGCCTCAGTGTTATCTTGAATGTATGGCTCCTTTGAACAGAACAGAGCCAAAAGGCTTCTTGTTAAAATATGATTCACTTCTCTCCAGTGGCTGTTTCCACAAGACAAGAATAGGATTGTTTCTTTGATAGATGAATAGAAGAAATACAGAAGAGGCAAGAAAGCAGGTGTGTCAGCACATAGCCAGTGTCCTTCTGAAAACAGCTAAGTCCGAGGTTTAACCTATCATTAGGTTTTATGCTTTGATTAATCTCCACAGTGAAAAGTACAGAGTAAGGAGTTTTTTAGTAATTATTCCTAAGCATGTGTTTCTGTTATGATAAGTGACTAAGCATAGCAATCCTGGCTGTGATGGAAAACAGGGAAAAGTCTGTCCTTGATTTGCATCTGACTGCAGCAGCTGGCATAGGTGTACCCAGCTAGGTGTGCCAAAACCAGCTGGGATAGCTGTTATTTTACTAAATAGATGCTCTCTGTCTTTGGCGGGGGGGTCTATTGATTACCAAAAAGTTTGATGTTTTTTTCTCTTTAATATATAAATTTCACAAGCTTAGTGATTTTTGAAAAATATACACATTAATTCAAAGATGTGTTCATTGTCTGTAAGACAGTGCAGCTTTCCTCTGGTTAGAGGGGCTTGTACAGGCTGAGGTTTATAAGCAGTGTAGGTGTATATTCTGGTACTAATTTTTTTTTTTGAGTGATAAATTTATGTTTAAGGTGAGATAGATGATAAAATACATCATGAGGCATCTTCAGTGCCCTGAAATAGCATTTGAACCAGTTTCAATGTCCAGCTCTAATAGTGTGATTTATGGAAGCTCTCTAAGCATAGAAAGTATGGGGTTTTGTTTTACAGAATTTTGGGAGCATTGAGTATTACTTTCACTTAAAACCTGCAAATGTAAAAGGTGCAGGTGTGATGACTTGAGAGGAGAAAGTTAAGCGCTGACATTGAGAGAGCTTTTCTGTCCCCTCTCTCCCTCCCCTCCCCTCTGCTGGAAAGGGAGGCCAAGGTTGAGCAATCCACACCAAATTGCATAAACTTGGTTTATAACACTGGAGGGTGAGGTGACATTAACAAACACACCTTTCAAAAGCACATCTGGTCCATGGTGTAAACTGCGCTAGGTAATCCTACTGGGATGGAGGGGAGAGAAGACAGCATGCAATAGATGCTTAGGGACTAATATGCTGGCTCTGTTGTTAGTTAATGCAGCTGCTTTTATTTCCTGGTGCCACCCCTTTCACTCTTAACTGGCATCATGTCCTTGCTTTTGCAGAGTGTTTCTTTTGGCACAGTTAGGTACTGTTATCTGAAGGGTGTAACTATTTAAGGTGTTGTAACCTGCTCTGTTGCATGTCCTTGTAGTGGTCAGCTCTCCAAGACTGCGGTACCCAGCAAATCCACCTGCAGCTGTGTTCTGCTTTTAACTTCTTGGAGCTGCAGGTAGGTACCTTCAATTGTCAAGAGTTATGTAGCTTGGGCCTTGAAATATTGCCTCCAAAGCAAATGAACAAAACTAAGTAGCTGAAGCTCCTAGTCATAAAGCAGAGGAAATTCCGCATTGCTGCTTAAGCTGTACTTTAATTTATCTGACATGCCAAATGCCAGCAGTCTGGAGTTTTTCTTAAATCTTCATCTTTTGCCCACAGTAACTTAGTTTTGTCTATTTTTCTTCTGAATGTTCCTTCTGGATTGACTGTTCTTATCACTTGTGTGCTCTCAAGTGGTGTTTAAAAAGTCCTTTTCTTTGCCATGTCAAAGAAAACTAAAAGCAGAATCACTGCATCTGCCTCTGCTAGCAGATTGACACTTTGTGCTGCAGGTTCCCATAGTTTGTAAGGAAAAGTACCTTAATACTTCAAATTCAAATGTAAATCTTTTCTTACTCAAGAACATTGTCAGTAAGAGTAGAAAAAATATCCTTAGAGATTTCTGAAGTAGAATATGAGCAAATCAAACATACTTAATCTTTTTTGGAAGGGATTGTAAGTTTTGTTTAGGTCTGCTTTGGCTCAGGATGGTTCAAGGTGGGCCCATCCCCATCTTTCTTTCAGAGCTTTGCAGAGCTAAGGAGAGAAGGGAAAGGTTCTTAAGACATTGACAGGGAAATAGGCAGCTCTGAGGCTGCAGATTTGAGTGCCTACTGGGAGCAGGACTAATGAATAAAGCATCACCATTTTTTCATTGCTCAATTTTAGCAGAGCCCAAGCACCCTGGTGGAGATTTAAATAGTAGCTCATAAAGATTAGGAGTTGATATTTTTCATCTGTAGCTTTTGCCTAACAAAAACAGTCAGAATTGTATCGACAATTAAAATGAGATACTGCTCAGCTACAAGCTCTCTGTGCTTTTGTCTTGTATTTATTAGCTGATGTAACTCTGTGTTTGGTTTGCTGGGTTTTACATGGAGAGCTGTGTCTTGGTGTGCACTGGTACCAAATGGGTGTTTTCTTATGACTTTCCTCTCTGTCAGGCCTCTAAAGGGAAAAAAAGGAAACTGCATTGAATGAAACACCAATGCTGGACATTGGTAACATTTAGGTGTACTAGTAATAATGTGTCTCTCAGTCCACTCTCCTGAAACATCCCTTTGTTCATTTTAATGTCTCTCTTCATTCTTATTAATACACTTTGCTGTTCTCTATTCTGCTGTCACATTGTATTACACGTACCTACACATGAAATCTGTTCTGCTCTTCTGTCACCTCCTGCTCTTTTCCAGCATGAGGATTGTCCCTACATGTCCTCTTCCTTTTTTGCTGATACTACCTTCAGAATTTTTTCCCTCATAAATTATAAAGCTTTTTTTTTCTTTTCCTAGCATAGTGTTTAATCAGGATTTCTATCTCATATTCAAAGTACTCTGAACAGTTCATCGTTGTGATCTCAGCACCATTTTCCTCATGTTTTTTGTATTAACACAGTTGCAAAGGTATCTTGACAGCTTTTAATTTTTTTTGAAGGGAATGTTGCACAATGTCAGGTTTTATACTTTTAATAGGTGTACCTAAATTACATAATGTGTTATCTTCTATTGGGCTGTAATGTTCTTTCACAGAAATGGATTGAAGTCTGTGGTGTCTCAAATTGGAGTTGCTTTACCCAGACTGTTTTAGAAGATACCTAAGCAAAAATCTTTTCATTTATCAAGACCTAGATTTATTACAATCTCTAAAATAATTTACAGTGTGTTTCATGAGCCTTAAAATGTGAATGAATTTTAAAAGTCATGCTTTTTAACTGTTAAAAAAATAGTCAGTTCAAGCTTTGAAGTCACAAGTCATTAATGTTGAGTGAGAATAAAGACTTTAAGCCATTTTAACATGAAGTGTGTTCTTTTCACAATTCCCCACATTATCTTAACAAAATGAATGAACTTTCATTAGGAGAAAAGTAAAAAGTACAAGATTAAAGTTGATGAGCTAAATCAAGGTGTCCTGCTTGGTTGATTTCAATCCATGATTAAAATCAGTGATTTGATTTAAATCAATCTACTGTTCTTTCAGCCAGTCTGAAATGAACTGTTCTTCATTTCCTGCCTAATTAGAATTGCTTCTGTAAGATTAGTTAGGACTGTGCTTTGATACAGAAAATCTGCTGCATCTTCTGAATTGCCTGAATTTTGGTTTTGGGGGAGGAAGACTTTTTTTCCCTCTTGTTTTCCTGCTTTTCAAATAATAGTTTTAATGAAGTGAGACTACTCCTAGAACAGTATACCTCTATCCTTTAATGGCTGGAGATAGAAAACCAGGTCTACAACTACAGCACACCTTGTTAAGGATCATTTCAGCTGATGACTTGTTCAGATAGCAGGGAAGGGGTTGATGTTTGCTTGTGTCCTCCTGCCATCTCTCCATTATCCTGGGACTTGTGTTCTCAGGTGCCTGCTTTTGCAGAACCCTGTCTGTTCAGCCTGGTGGAGGTCACCCTGAGCCACAGATTACTGAATATATATATATTACTGAATATAAAGGTGTGGAGATGTTACTAAGGAAATGGGGGCAGTAGACCTAATAATGGCTGTTTGTCCCATGACTTCTTGCCCATCAGTGTGTCCACAAACAAAGTTGGTGGAAGGTCCTGTGGAAACTTGTGTCCTCTGTGCAGACTTCTCCACAGGGTGGATGCTCTGGCAACCTGTCAATTTAAGCTTATTTTGCAGTCTTTTCTCAGCTGACCACAATATTTTATTTATTTATTCATTTATTTTCCCCTTTTCCCTGTCTTCACAACATTTTTGATGTGAACTACTTATTACATTCTTGTGAAACTGGAGTGGAAATTGTCAGCTTCTTAACTCATTGCCTTGTGAGCAGCAGTCACTCAAGCTTCATTTTCCTTTGCTGTAAAGAAAAGCCTGTAACACAGCTATAAGGAAAGTTTATTGTACTAAAACCTGTAGTCCAGGGTTCTTTAGGCCCACAGAAGCAACGTATGATAAACTACTTTGTACTCTGAAGTGTAACTAAATAGCAATTTCTATTTGTAGCTATTGCATCTATCCTGAAAAATAAAGTGATTTCATCCTGGTGTGAAATCCAGGACAAAACCAGACTATTATACTACATGGCCTGTAAGCAGAACTGTTCAGAAAAACCCTTAGTTGCTGATATAATTACTTTGGTTGTTGTGGAAGGCAAGTCATAGGAAGGATGGTCTTTTGTAGCACACCAGCTCAGAGTGTTCCTCCTGTCAAGTGCTGCCTGCCTGCCCTTTGCCAGTCATGAGAACTTTGTGCTGCACCTTCCCCTATAGAAGAAAATGGCTTTCAATAAAGCTTGATTTTCTTTCTTAGCATACACAGTTGTTTAAGAAAAAGATTATCATATACTCTGGATCTTTGGCATGCCCTAATATGCTGAGATACAGGGGAGGATGGAGACAACTATGAAATATTACTTTATTAGTGATGTGCAGAGAAGATTGTTTGGAAAAAAAATACTACTGCCAGTTCTGAGAGTTGAAGAATTTACCTTTATGGTGAAAATAAAAAAAATGTGTAAAAGCTTGCTTGTACTTCAAACAAGAAAATAATGCTTTATTAACTAGAATGTAATTTAAAACATGTTAAGGGAATTTACATTTTTCTAAAGAAGGAGCTGCCAAATCAAATTAGTTTTGAATTCAGGAAAACTTGTTGAGAGAATCAGACAAGCCATATGGTACTCTCTTGCAAACATCAGGGCAAGGGAAAGTATTGTGTGGGGTTTTATCACATTTTAGTCATTTTGAGAAGAAAAAATGTTTAATATTTTTTATGCATACAATTTATATTGCAATTTAGTGAGACAGAAATGACATGTACCTAAGATAAATCTAGATAATGAAAACCTACTCAGATGCATTCAGCTTGATTTAAGATGCCTTGTTTTGATTTTAGAGTACTTAATTTATTGAAGGTTTGTTTTGTTGGTTTTTTTAATGTCTATGATGGATATTTATCTTATGTTGGACTAATTTCAATACTGTAGCAGCCAGTTTCAGGTGTTTATATGGACTATCTGGAGAGGAAAAATAATTCTTGCAGCAGCTGGTGATGCACAGAAGGTGAGTTCAGGTGTGAAGCTTCTCCCAGGGACTTTCTGGTATTTCACCCTCAAAGCAGAGGCATGATGGTTATTAAACAGTACTTCAGGATAATGCTGAGGGTTTAAAATGAAACACTTACAGCTCTGCAGCCTGGTGGTCTGTCACTCAGTTTAAATCTGCTTTGTGCCAGCTGTTTGTCACTGCTTCTCTCCGTCCCAGCTCTGCCACAGCTGGCAGCTCTCCACACTGCATGTCTGGGGACATTTTCTGTGCTGTTGTGAAACAAGGGTAAAAGCAGTTATGTCCAGGAGAGAGTGCTTTGAGATTTGCTGGTGAGTACAGGGATCTGTAAATGGAGAGTTTAGGCTTTCTTATTGACTGTTTTTAACAGGTACTTTCAAGTACTGGAGCCCTGTTTCCAGAGATGCAGGTTCTCAGCCCTGTGGTGCAGAAGCTGTGGGTTCCTGCTCAGAGGTCCCCATGCTGCTTTCCAGAAGGGGGAATGGCTGGGGACCAGCTGGTGAGCAGGGGTCTGGTACTCCCAACAGCTGTACTGGGTCTCCAAAGCCAGCCTTTCACTCTTCTTTGCCCCATCCCTGGAAGTGTTCAAAGCCAGGGCTTTGAGCAGTCTGGTCTGGGGGATGGTGACCCTGCCTGTGGCTTGGGGGTTGGAACTAGAAGATCTTGAAGGTCCCTTCCCTCCCAAACCATTCTGTGGTTCTGTGACTTGGTGTAGGCTGTGAACATCTGTTTTTCAGTGTGAGTTTGCATATCAAATGCATTTATGAAAAAGAAAAACATTAACAAAGTTAAACTGATCAGCCTGAAAAGCTGATTTGTACCTGTGAGAAGCTAAAGGCAGATACTCTTTTGCTGGAGGGTGACCTGGGTTGATCTGGGGTTTTGTTTCTGTATGTGGTGGGGCTGGGTTGGCATAGGTTGTTTTTGTTTGTTTTTTGTGACCTAATTAAGACCAACCTGATATACCATTGATTCCCACCATGCACACACAACCCAAAGCACGTGTGCCACGGCATCCCTCCCTTTGGTCAGACAAGCTGACACTGACATTTCTGCAAAGACCCTCATCTATTACAAAAGGCAACTTCTAAAGACAAAAAACTTCACAAAGTCACTTTTATCTTCACTGTGCAACACTTGTTTCCCATTAATTTAGAGAAAAAAGGCTTGTTGTCAGTATCAGGGCATTAAAAACATACATCATTCTGTGAGCTGTTCAGACGTGGTCAAAGCTCACATAGATAATTCTCTAGCCTTGGTATTTTAGGAAGGGCACCAGATGGTGCTCCAGAAAGAGGAAAAAAAAAAGGATTCCAGAACTATTAATTAGTTTTCAGGTTGTCTTTAGAATTATTATGTATAGGAGCATTTTTTAAAATATTTGTGCTAATTAGTGCATGTTTTTACAGAAGCTGGAGATGATTAAAGATGTTCTGCATCCTCACAGAAGACAAAGTTTTTTCCTTTGGGGGTCAGATTCTTTGACCCACTGAGCCATCCTACCACACCTCCAGATGGTCAGAGATGGCTTGGTGTAGCTGTAAGATTGTTTTTGCCTTTCAGGAATGTTTTCTGCCAGGTATGCAGCATGGTTTTATTCCTTAGGCTACAGAGTGGTGGTTTGGGAGGGCTGTAGGTGATGGTGGTTTAGGAATTCCCTTGGACATGATGGCTTTATCTCCACAGCACAGCAGGACAGCTTGCAACTGACTGACTTAGGGATGCTTTCAACTGAGCAAGAGCTGAAGCAATACCCACAGACCCCATGTGAATGCTGTTCCTCTGCAGGAAACACAGCAGTGCTCTCAGGAGAGAAGTGAGGTACCTCTCACTTCACAGCACTGCAGGTGCACATGAAGGTTCTGCTCTTCAGGACAGGATCTGCTTCAGCCAAGGGTTGCAGTAGCTTGTGTGCTTTGCCCACATATGGCCTACATAGCAAGCACCTTGTCTACGATGGCTGCAAGATGGTCATTCTCTGAGTACATAATTAGTGTCAAAAAATGGATAACTGGCGCTGTACAGGTAAAAGCTCCTGCCACAAATCAAAATAACTCCAGAGACCCATCCTCTGTGTTCCTGCTCAGGAGCAAGTGGTGATATGGGCAGCAGTACCTAGACAGGGAAATTGGTGATTATGGCCCACATGTGTAGGTCAAAGTGAGATGTTCAAATGTACTTAAAAGTGCAGCTGGGCATTAAGGCAGTTTACAGGAGCATGATGCACTGTAGCAGCTGTCATGCTGACTAAAACACTGCTGCCTTCTCTGCAGAGTTTCTGACAGGTGTATAGAGGAGGCAGTGACTTGCACACCAAGATTGGTGTTTACAGAGAGTTTCAGTGACAGCATAAATGTAGTCACTCTGCACTGAAAGCCGTGCATCTGAGGTGGGCTACTCTGCGGGAATTGTTGTGTACTTGGCCATTCAGATCAAAATCTGAAGTTACAAGCACCAGAGCCTGTGCAGTTTCTATCATTTCTGATACTGCTGTTCAGTGTCCTGAACTGTGTTGATGTGAGGTGAGTGCAGAAAACACATTCCCTAAAGCCAGCATAGCGTATTACCCAGGCAGTCAAAGTTTCTCTCTTCCTGCAAACCACATAGCAGGTCTTATTGGTGGCATAGGCACAAACCTGGAGCTGGGGCGTTCTGTTGAGCCGGGGTTATGCTCTGGAAGTGACTCCATGGGGGTCCTGAAGTGGTCTACATAAAGTTGGTCTGGGCTGAATCCCTAGAAATCATTTGATTGTGTCTCTGTCTTACAAATAGGGTCCTGGACTTTCAGGGTGCTACCACAAGATTTATTACAGTAGGGGAGGAAGCCTAGTCAACACAACAGTTTTCTAGTAGCTATGCTGATGTCTTGTGCCTTCATCCTCATGCAGTGGCACTACTTGTTCTTGAAGATAAATATGTGCATAAATGTTTGAAAGATTAAACTTCTTTGTGGCTGCTGTTTTCACACACTGAAAGTAACTCCCTTTTTGGGTCAACATACAGGCTTTGCAATGCATCCTGCTGCTTTTCAGCAGCACTGTATTTGCAGAAGGCAATAACTAGGTATTAAAATTCTAGGAAGTAACTCCTATATTAATTTAAAGCGTTAATAGGAATCATGCTTTGCATAGTCTAACCTTTCATGGTTTTCTCCAGAGGGCAGCTGAGACTTAGAGCAAGTTGTTCAATAACTGGACAGTACCTATAGCTTCCAATGTTATATTATATTGGAAATTCACTGTAAGCTGTGACTGCATCCACCAGATTTGAGCTGCTGTTTTGTGCTCCTCTCCAGCATTGTTTTTTATATGCAGAATTATATTAAGCAATGGTTTGGGGGGTTTTTTGTAAAAAAATTAACAATTCATGCAAAGCAGAAAAGTGATAGCACATCAGATGCTAGTTTGTATATGCACATAGAAATGTAAATTCATATGCGGTGGAAGCAGAACGTGACACTTGGCAGCATTTCCTACCCTCACACATGTCAGTAACATCCACAAGTGGACATGATGGGCACTGAAGTCACACCAGCCTCAGATACCTCCATATCCATGTGTCTACATTTCTCCATTGAATAAGAGTCTGTATAAACTTTGTGTTTATATATTTGGTTTTATATATTGCTTGCAATTTTTGCTCTTGGCACACCTGTGAGTTTTCAGTGTACTGGTTAAGAAAGGCAGGCAAGGACAAACTTTCAGAAATTAAGGTGGTGTTGATTTCTCCTGCTGGTGAAAGTGCACATCTGCTTCAGCTCATCCTCCTAAGGCAGGAGGCTGTTGCCAATACCGAGGCTGGCTACAGGCATCCATGAAATTTAAAAAACTGTCTGTGAGGAGCCCATTAAATCTAAAGAGAACCACAGAGGAGCTCTCAGTCACTTAGTTTAGCATAAACCATAAGGATTTATAGCATTATACTTTCAATGAGCTTTTCCCCTTCCACACCTCCGTTGTTGTGCTATCAGTGAAATGATAGCTCTCGTTTCCAGGTAACAAAGACCTGTGGATGATTTGGCGAGGCTACATTCATCTCATCTGCCCTGCTCTCTCCTCTCCCT
>NW_005054391.1:1982964-2006624 GCF_000277835.1 Geospiza fortis
CTGTTGTCAGCTGCAGGGTGTCTGTCCAGCAAGTTCTCTTGAAAGCATGTACAGCTTTTCTCACCCACTCAGTGTCATGGAAGGATAAATCTGTCCTTCATCTGTGCCCTCTGAAGTTGTATCTTCTGTAAGGTTTTGGCCTTTTTTTTTTGTTTGTTTGTTTGTTTGCTTGGCTTTTTTGTTTTGAGGTGATTACTGCGTGGTTTTCACCACAAGTAAATGAAGCTCATTCACTGAAAAAACTATTCTGTACACATTATACAGATTTCGGTCACAGGTTGTTATTTTCTCTGTCATGAAATCTAGCTGATTTCTTTGGGAATAACTGCTAAAGTCAGTGAGCAGCAGGTCTGGTAAAAGTGTGACTGCAGTAAGGCAAGGACATAGTTTGTTAATTAGCTGCGGACCCTACAGCCTTGATAAAGAGCAGGCAGGAAAAACACTTTTCTGTGATACACAGTATTGGATGTGCAATTTTGGATGCCCATCTTGGCAGAGTGTCAGTGCTCTGTGAGTCCCCTATCAAACTTACATTCACCAAATATTTTACTTCTTACTTATTGGAATGTACAGAATACAGCTGAATCTTTTGCAAGTGTTTCAGAGCACTGACCAAGAGAAACAAAAAGTCATGGCTTCTCCCCATGGGGTCTTCTCTGCTTGCTGGGAACGCTGTTTGTTGCAGAGGTGATACAGCAGATAGTGAGGCTATAGCGGCAGAGGCTGGGGACACCTTAGGGTAGTTCTGCATGAGTGAAGAGAGGCCCAGGTGCACCCACAGTGCAGATGATGGAGAGAGGTACGTTTGCAGACCTGGAACAGTCAATAGGAGAGATCTGGACTCTTCCTGTGTTTTAGGATTCCTTGACAGAGAAGATCATGATTTGAAGTAGAGGGGCAACAGGCATGATTAAAAAAAATTACATTGCTGGAACCTGGCAGCCACTAATTTTCAGCTTGGAAAGACCTTAGATGGGTGGAAGGTAAGTAAGTGCCTGTTCCTTCTGACTGTGGGCAGAAAGGACACTACTCACAGGAGGAAAGTGCTTAGAAGATGAGAAAAGTTGTTTGCTGTTGAGTTTTCTTTGCATAGGAGGACTCTGGTGGCATTAACTACATCCCTTTTTCTAATTTTTTGTGTTACTTGGCTTCTTTTTCCCCTAATTCCTAATTTTTTGTCCACTGCATTTATTTACTATTAACTAGAGGGGTCAGTGATATTTTTCTTCCCTCATACTTTGCAGTATTATTTGCTTTATGGTACTTTGATTTTGTTCTTTGTTCAAGCTTAAATAAGTATATGAAATATATGTATGTTTTGGAAAGTTCATATTTTCTAAAATATAAATTGTTACTCAGCTTTCCCTAGCAAGAAGTTCATTATAATCTATACTGTCAATATCAAGTCATGAAGAAACAAGAAGGACAAATATTTTTTTAATATGTTGTCTATTGATTTTTTTAATAAGGAAAAAGGGAAGAATGGAAGAATATAATGGTGATTTTTAGGCAATTGTTTTTGAACTGCAGGTTTTATTGTACTTAGTAGAAACTTTTAAGTCCCTTCAAGTTTTTGAATACACATCAGCATTGCTGACTAGCATAATGAGAAAATAAAAACCAATTTGAGTAGTTTTAACAAACGGAGAAGTGCTTTAGAAGTGCAACTGAGAAGCACATCAGAAGTATGCTTCAGGAGCAGGCAGGGGTTAACCTCAGAAACAGTGAGACGTTTCACCAAGCCACAAAGGCTTTGTTGATCCCATTTTGCCTAATTAGGTATACCCTTTAAAGTAAAAATTCTTTGCAGTATTGACTCAGAAACTGTTCTCTGAGTCACATTTGCTTCTCATCTCTTGGCAGATAGCTTGTATCATCAGCCTTTAGTAAGCTATAACTCACTTCCCTGGCAGATGCGCCTGACCACTCGTAAAAAATCACACCATATGTCAGTAACTATTTTAATAAACTATTCTCAAATTTTTAGTGTCTTAAAAACAAATTGGTCGTAGTTCCTTTAGTCATGGCTACATCTTGAGCAGAAGTATTTGTAAGAAGATATATTAGTGATTTTATTTCTTCCTCTGAATTATGGGGACTATCCTAAGCAATGTTTTGTAAAAAATTGCACAAAAGTAAATCATTAACTGTGGTCTTTCAGTTGCAGCATTGGCTGTGGGAAAGAACTTTTTTCCTACTGTATGGTGCTCATAAAAGTCGTAGCTAGGTTTTCCGATGCTGACCCCAATTTGCC
The DNA here is from genome assembly GCF_000277835.1 of Geospiza fortis. Lineage (NCBI taxonomy): Eukaryota > Metazoa > Chordata > Aves > Passeriformes > Thraupidae > Geospiza > Geospiza fortis. The sequence continues at coordinate 1,985,219 of NW_005054391.1, forward strand.
AATGTTGAGCATGTCTTCTGATGTGGTTCCACCTGGATCTTGTGGAAATGTTGTCTTTGTTAGTGTTATGCTAATTCAAGCATTTCTTAGTTGGTAGTTGTGTATTCCTTAAATCTAATTTGTACATATTTACTTGGAATTACACTGCATTTTTTTTTCTATTCACAGCAACATTACTATGTATGTAACTTCTTTTAAATATGTAAGATTTACTCAAAGGACTTGAAAATTTAAATCTGCAAATATGACTGATTTGGGATTAGCACTGAATCCAGAAACAGCATTAGATAATTCTGAGCCAAAAGCTAGGGCTTCCATAAAATACTGTGATTAGAAGGCCACTGAAATCACAGGTGATGTTTTGGAGTGGTGGTTTGGGAAAAGAAGCTTAGGTCTTCTTCTTTGGAAGGAAAATCTTGCTGTAACAAAGCCCACGTGCTACAAAGGTGTTGGTGGCTTTCATGGGTTTTCCTTGCAGTTCTTTAGCAGATTTTGGAGCCTTCCTGATTTAAAAGGGAGAGGATTAAAAAGTGGAGCTTTTCTGGTCCCATTTCAGAGCTGTTGGACTTAGCAGTTTCCTTTGTCTTCGTGGAGCTGGGCACTGGAGCGAGGCTGAGCTGGTGTGGTAGAAAGGTTGATGTGCTGACACAAGTAGTTCATTTTGCAGTAGCATTTTGCATCAGTTACTGAGCTTTGAACTGCTCATTTAGTCTCCAGCTTTGCAGAGGGTAATGCTAGGAACAGCTCTTTTATGTCATTTGAAAGCTGTGCTGACTTGAAAGCAGTATCTATTTTACTTTAAATGACAATGATAATGCATTTTATGATGGCCATTCACGCTTTAAAGGAGTATGACTATGTGCAAATTTCTTTTGCATACCTATCAAAAATTCTAGAAATTTTTCGTGATTATGATCTGGAAAATGTCATAGTTATTGCTTTATATGTAATATTTGAAGTTACTAAGCTGACAAAAGATTATTAGTCATCATTATTTAGATGCAATCTAGGTGTTTGGGTGCATTCAAAATGAAAAGCTTTTTTTCTGTATGTTCTCCAGCGTAGTGCTTTAGCAATGATGATGACAGAAGATGTTCAGGGAAATGCTCAGTGTGAACCTCACTATAGGGTAAAGCTTGCAGTGATGATAATCCCTGTAAACTATGCACTGTAGTATCCACCACACAACCATCTGCTCTTGGAAGGACATAACTTTCTAAAACCTCTGTGTTGCAGAGAAATTTCCCTCAATCTTCCCAAAAGCTTCTGCTAAAGTAGTTTCAAATCAGGCTGCATGAAAATCATTTACAGAAAAGGAGCATAGAGATGGAAAGCTGTTTTTTGGTTTGGGAAGCGGGGAAAAAAAGTGACCAAAATACTGAAACAGCTGGATATTTTGAGATCTTGGAACAGAAGTAGCTCTCAGTAAAATAAAAAATAGTTGAGTAGTTTGGTTTGTGAATAGGCACACAGTACTCAGAGCTCTATATGGTCACCATGTAGGACTTCAAAAATTCTGGTTCAAGTGCTCCATGAGATTTTGGACCTAAACTCATGGAGGCTCAGCCTAGAGCTCACACTTAAGGTTACACAGAAAGCCAAACTACATGCACGTATAGGAAAACTGTCCATCCCTGCCATTCAGGACTGGCTAAACTATAGAGGAAAGAACCAGTGAGAGGCATGCAATGACCTCTGTCCTCTTGAAGAAGTGGGCTGAGGATTTCTTCATTGATTTAGGTGGTGGAGCCCATGTACCCTTGGTCAGATGGGACAAGTTGTTTCAGCTAGTTTCTAATTATAGCTCATTTCTTTGTATTGATAAGGAAAACACTTGTTTTATATGGTATTAGAAAGGTGTAATTGTTAGTATTCACAAGAAAGATGATGTCTGAAGAGCTGACATGTTTCCTTCAGGATTTTTTTTCTTCATTCATGGAGAAAAACTGTGTTTTAAACACACTTAATGCTGGTGTAGGGTAATGATAGCTGAATTCTGCTGACATTTAATGCCTACTCTCTGATGCTTTCAGTATCTCTTTAGCTTTAAATAGCCTGCCTGTTTCGTGGTGTGGACTGTCCAGTGCCTTAATGTCATTGGGTGCCAAGCCCCATTTCTCTAGCCTGCTCAAGTACTTGCCAAAATCAGTGTCAAGTACATAAGTGCTCCTGTATGTGTGAGTTTGGCTGCTTGTGCCACTGGAGTTAAGGAAGTGTTTATCTGACAAGCTTGTCAAAAGCAGCTCAACATCTTCCAGAGTCACAACCAGGTTTTCAGCTGGATCTTTTCCTTTTCCTTCCCTCTTACTCTTCCCCCTGCCACCAAAAAAAGCCCTAAAACAAACCAAAACCAGTCCCAAATGTGCAAGTTAACTTCACAGCTTCAAAGAGCTCAAGTCAGCGGTCTGTATTCTGAAGGGTAATTGCTGTCTGTTCCATCAGTGCTTATAAGTTGAAAAAGGATTTTTTTCCTTTGGTGTTAAAATTGCCTGGCTTCTAATATTATTCAGGGTTGAAACTAATTAAAGGAATACTGTGATAAAGTATAAGAAACCCTTCAGCAAGTTCTGTTATGTTGCTTTAAAAGTGTTTGGTGCATTAAATACTGGTGTATATGTTTATGTACAATTAGTTTCCCTCTTGGATACTTTTGATAATTCTTTGCAACTAATGTTCCTTTTGACGAGCTAGTTGCTCTTGTGTGGGTTTATTTCACTATTTGAATAGGTAGAGATAAGAAACAATACGTTGTTTATATAACCTGTATCAGATAACATATTAACAAGCGCATGCACCTTTGTTTTTAATCATATTTGTACTGTGAAGATCATCACTGTTTGAATTTTCTTGGAAGTGTTTGCCCTGCTTCCTTATTATACCCATCTAGCTGAAATGAGGGATATCTTACTTGTGAGTTTTGATAACATGAGCTTTTTTTTTTTTTTTTTTTTTGCTTGCTTTAACAGTATTTTGACATCCTGGAGTGTATCTTGTGTTTTCTGTGCTATGTCAGAAAATTAATGAGCAGTGTGTGAGCTGTGCATAGGACTGCCTGTTGTAGCTCATGTGGAGAGGCTTGTTCTCAGCAGAGCAGGCTGGATCACAAGGACGAGCTTGTTGAGAAAATGGCAGCTGGGTGCTGTTTGCCTCCCCGGCTGTTGTGGCTCAGAAAAGAAAAAAAAAATATAGGTTTTGTTGTGTTTTTCAACTGATTTTATCGGGCACAGGTGGTGAAATAAAAGGTGCATGACATGTTTGCTGCATATGGCCTTCTTCCGCTATTGTGAAAGTCTTGAAAGCCTACTAAATGACTTACTGATAAATTGCCTGACTTTGCCAGGCAATGAAAAGAGAGGGAGAAGGAGTAGTTGAAAGTTGAGCCCTACCTGAGGAGTCCATGGAGCCTGGAAAGCAGCTCTGGAGAGAAGATGATTTGGAAGACACAGAGCTGAACGGGAGCCAGTGATGTACCCTTGCACAAAGATGGCTAATTAGATTCTGAGCTGCATTAGGCAAGTACTGCTGGCAGGCTGTGGGAGGTGATCCTTCCCCTCTGCTCTCTGCTAGCAAGGCCACGCCTGGAGCAGTATGTCCCTTTCTGAGCCCTGTAGTGTGAGAGACATGGGCATTCCGGAGAGAGTCCAGGGAAGGGCCCCTGGATCACCTCTCCTGTAGGATAAAGCTGAGAGGGCTGGGACTGGTCAGCCTGGAGAGGGGAAGGCGCAGGGGAACACATAGACAGGATCTTCTCAGTGATGCCCAGTGACAAGACAAGATGCAGTGGGCACAATCTGAAGCACAGGCTGTTACTCTGAACATCAGGAAACACTTTTTTCTTGTGAGGGTGACTGATCACTGGCACAGGCTGCCCAGGGAGGCTCTGGTGTCTTCTTCCTCGGAGATGTGCAAAAGCCATCTGGATGGGGTCCTGGACAGCTGTAGGTCAGGGCTGTAGATTGCCCTGCTTGAGCAGGGTGGTTGGACCAGTTGCCTCCAGATGTCCCTTCCAACCTCAATCAATCTGTGATTTTGTAAACTCTCTTAATTTTTTTTTCTCTGAATAGTGCTTTTAATTAAATGAAAAATACTTTCCCATGTTAAAACCTGCTTTAAGGCGTTATCAAGTATCAACAGTTGGGACAGTAAACACCTGTTGTCAAGTCTTGTCACATCCAAAGCAGGGGAGTTTTTTTCTAATACATTTTTGTATTGTACCAACACCCAACTGTCATTCGTATACTGCTTTGTCTTTAAAAAAACAAAAAAATTACTTTTAATAAAAGCATGTTCAATGAGGAGTGATTAGGCTGGTGAAGGGTGTAGAGAATGAGTCCTGTGATGAGTGGCTGAGGGAGCTGAGCTGTTTAGTCTGGAAACTAGGAGGCTTATCACTCTCTCACAGCTACCTAAAAGTAGATTGTAGTGAGATGGGAGTCAAGAAATGGCCTTAGGTTGCAGTAGGGGACATTTAGATTGGCTGTTAGGAAAAATGTCTCTACCAAGAGGACTGTCATGCCCTGCAACAGGCTGCCCAGGAAAGGGGTTGAGTCATCATCCCTGAAGGTCTTTAAAAGGCTTAGGGACATAGTTGAGTGGTGGGTCTGGCAGCATTAGGTTTACAGTTGGACTGAATCACCTAAAGGGTCTTTTCCAACCTAAATGGTTCTGTGATTCTAAAAGGTGCCATCCCAATCTTAAGAACATGTAATGGTTTTGTGAAACACTGATGTTTCCTAAAAGAAATCATTTAGGTCAGTACCAGCCATTTATGCTAATAGCTAAGTGGGTGCCCAGTCGACCTGTGTGTGTGCCTATGTAGCTGAAATCCCTTTAGGAAGTGGAGAGCAGAAAGAAAAATAGCAAGTAACTTAATAAAATATTTATTTCATGAGGCAAAGCTTTATAACCTCCCAGATTATATTTAGTACAGGCTAGTCTGGGCTACCTGGAGAAAAGATGGGAGGGCTAATGCCTCAAGAAAAGATTTGGAGTGTTAATCCTAATGTAGAGTTTCCAAAGTAGTTAACTACTATTTCTGAGGTAGGTGCTAAATAGACATAATAGCTCTTGAGTTTGGACACTGCCATTGCAGAAGCTGCTAATTGACCTCCCCTGCTTCATGCTGCTGATTGCTGCAAAGAACCAGAGCAGCCAGCATGTCCTGCTGTTCTCTAGTAATGAGAGTTTGCTCCTTGGGTCCAGAAAGTGTAATAAAAAGCAGCTCTGCTGACCCTGCCAGGGCAGAAGCATCAGCAGTAAAAAATTAGGTGCAAAGGAAAATACGGGACATTTTTGTAGATGTAAAACATCATTTAAGTCAGTGAATGGAGGTTCAGCTCCCCAGACTCGCCCTGCTGTGCATGGCAGTGCAGAGTCCTGGGCAGTACCTGTGCTAGTTAGTCACCTTTCAGGTACAGGCTTGTAGTCTCACATGGAGCTTGCATCTAGAGGGTGTTTGAACAGCTCTTGTTCTGTCTTACATTTGTCCCAAAAATACTACTCTTAAGCACCTAGGAGATGTGTTTGTGGCAAGAAGTTGTTTTAGTATTGCGAACAGAAGGTAGAGGGGGAAAACATGGCTGCTTTTGTTATTTCCTTGGGGAAATATCAGCTTCCTAATCTCTTTTCTTTTTACTCACCTTCTATGCATTCCTCCTATATGATCTTCTTGATTTAAAAGTAATAATTGCTCTAAAATATGACCTGCCTCATACTTTTGGTGAGGATCTAAAATAACAACAGCACCTTCTCTGCATTTAAAATTCTGTTCAAGATTTTTGTTTTGTCCCTTGAAGATGTGGGTACTGTTTGGTTCTTGCCTTGTGAAACACAGGCAGAGAATAGGACAAAGAAGGATGCAGTTAGCACTGTCATAGGGGCATAGAAAATACTCCAATTAAAAGCATCAATAGCTATGTCATCTCAATTTACCACTGTCCTGCAGGGATCTTTCTCTGAGCCATCATACCTCATGAAGCTGCTGCTTTCTTCCGTGTTCTAACCTCTGTGGAAGGGTCTCATCTGGCTCAGAGTTTCTTCAGCACCGGATCAAAGAGAGGGAAATGAAGTAAATCTCAGCCTTCTCAAGCCTCTTATGTATGTAAAGAATTGGAAGGAAAGTAGTGTAGTTCAGACCTAGCAGGTAGAGCTGCTCTCAGTGTACGTGAGACAAGATCCTGCCTCTGAATTAGTGGTGTTATTCACAGCACTAGCTCAGTTTTAGAAGACCACATCTGAAAATCACGTAGGGAGGCTGGCTGAGCTCTTAATTAGCCACAGAAAGGTGCACCAGAAATAGAGCGAGGCAGGACATGGTGTCTGGTGACGTAGTGCAATTCCCTGTGGTCGCCTTTGCGCCCTCCTGCAGAGGTAATGAGAAATGAGGGCCCTGACATTGACCCTGCACCGTGTTAGGGCATGGAGCAATTTGTTACGTATTTGTAGATCCTGCTTTCATTTTCTTTTTCTTAGAATGAGCTGGAAATTATGTAAAGAGGTCTGACAATACGATGGTTGGTGGTAAGCACTGTTATCTCATTAAGCAATCATTCTCTTCTCCTCTTCGTCCCACCATTTTGCAAATATGTCTAATAGCAACAGAGAAAGGAACTTCCAATTCTGTTGAAGTGTTTGTTTTTTTTTTTTCTTAAATGTGTAGGTTGGTAGGGTCATTTTGTGGAGATTACTGCAGTTACTGTGGTGAAAATTTGCAGTTATCCAATTAATTTGCACTCCTTCAATGTGCTAGATCTGTTGCTACAGAAGTACGACGGGAATATTTTGCAGGAGTACTTTTTTCATCCTTGCAAGGACTGTTTCTCTGTATTCAAAGTAAAACCTCTGTCTTTCTGGTTCTGTGTTAACAAATTAATGGAAAAATGTGTGATTTTAGTATAGGCAGAATTTATGTCAAGTCATGAATTTGTCCATTTTAAGAAATGCCTTTCAGCTGAAAGAGTTCTAAAATCAGAAGTCAGTCTTTCCCTTTATCAGGCCAATCACCAATTACTTATTCTGAATGCTGTAGAGTTTCTCCAGAAACATTTTCATTCACCCTCATGGGCTGTTTGTTGAGTCTTCAGTAGTGTATACTTGCTACCTTAGCAATTCTGCAGGGGCTAAATGGGTGTCTAGAAGAGAGCAGCATTTCAGATCCTAGGGGATCATTTTGTTTTCCTCTAATGACAGGGAGTATTTCCCCTAATACCAAAGAGTATCTCATACCAGAGGAGCAGTTGTTGGTTATCCATGTGATGCCAAATGCTATTACAGATTTCAAATTACTAAATGACACTTAGCTGGAATTTGAAAGGTACTAACCAGTTTACTCATTGAATATATATTTACAAGACTGTTGTAATTTTGCTCCCATGGGAGTGAACCAAAAAAGGACAAAAAGGACAGCTTTTTCTAGCTGTAGCAAAAAAATGAAAATTAGGATTGCCCCCCTCCTGGTGATCAGAATGAAGATGAGTGCAAGAAGGACCAAGGGAACAATTTATTCCAGCTTTGAATTTTACTTCCATTTATAGCTTGATATTGTAAAACATTGCTTCTGTTTCCATGAAATTGAAGTTATCTGATCTTTTAATTTTTTTTTTTTTTAAAGATTGCTCTTACTCAGCACCACCTAGTGGAATGACTGCTATTGTCATTTAGAAAGCAACTGGTCTCCATGAACCACATAGAAAACTAGAGTAAAATTCACACAGTCCTTACAGTGTGAATAATGCATCTAAAGCATGTTTGTGACTAATTAGGTAAGAATCAGAAAGATTACCAGTGCTTTAGTTGAAAGGGAGGTGAGTGAAGGAAAGAAAGTTTAAGTGTGGGTAGTGGTGCCTGTTATCTCCTGTGTTCCTTTAATCCATTAAGCTCCAGCCTGCTTTTCTGCCTTAATGATGTGGTGCCATCCAGACTGTAGCTTCTCTAAGGAAAGATTTTGCAATACTGTTTCTTTGTTCAATATCATACGGCACAAGCCCCACAGCCTCATTTGTCACTCTGATACACGTGATAAATACAAGTTGATGTTAACAGTGAGCTCTGAAGTCCGCACGCAAGAAAAATGCTCTGGGGTCTTTCTAGTTTAAATTGCAGGCAAAGAATTCAGTGTTTGCCTCTTTGAAAAGGCACGATTTTCTGTAAAACAAAAAATAATCCCTTGGAGAAACCTCTCTATTGAGTGCCTCTATGCACTCTATATAATTGTCAGGTCCTCCAGGCAGCAGTCTTAGGACTTGGAAAAGCAAAGAGGTCTGTGGCTCAGGTCTTTGGAGGTGCATGTTTCTTTTCCTAGCTATAGAAAGGAAGGGCTGAATCTCCCAAAAATTAATGTTTCTAGCAGAATGGATGATTTTCCTCAGAAACACCTGACTACATCACCAGTATCTTACTTCACTCTCTTAAAGCCCTTAAGCTATAGTTGCAAATGAAGAGACAGCAAAAGGGGAGATCCTGAATCTCTGGGCAAAGAATCTGACAGAAGTTGCAGATGTGTGGGTGAGAGCAGACAGGCAGCACACTCTCTGGGCAAGCACTAGAAGCAAAACCTGTCTCCAGTACAAGGAGCAGCAAACGAGAGGCAGCTGAAGGAAAGGAAGAGCAAAGTTGCATTGTAGCAAATGCACCAAGCTGTAACATCTCCCCCTTTAAGCTTCCTTGCATTTCATCATTTCATCACTTTAGGGTCTGTTGTTTTTGTTCAATTCACATGTTTCAGACAATGAAAATAAGTGGGTCGGTTCTATTCTGTAAATTTATATGCATTAGCACAATAACATTGTGCTGAGGTTTCCAAAAGAGCTGTTCTTAAATAATTCATTGAAGCATTTCACTTCATTTTTCCAAAATCTAAATGTGCAGACTAGTTTTTCTTGTTTTGTTTTTTTTTTTTTTTGCTTGTCCCCCCCCCGCCCCGCCCCAGGTTTTAGGGAACATATTTTAGTATCATCATTCCCTTTTCTGTCATCATTTCCTATGTTTTAAATGTTATACAGCAGAGTATAATTTCTTTGCCGGCTTCCTCACAATATTGTGTTGCAATGCAACCTCTCCAGGCTTTTTTTTTTTCAGATGAAGAAAATAAAGGTTTAGGGATTTTCCCTTTGTACATTTTAAGTTTGAGACAATCCTGATTGAAGTGTAGATATACATCTGATTGAGCATGTGCAGTCCTGTTTGGAAATCCACTTGGCTCCCATTCACTCTGGCAGGAAGCATGGGTCCAAAAAGATCACAACATTCACTTAACAAATTTAGTGATAGGAATTCTGTTTTGTTATAGGTTTGAGGATGGGAATTCAAGAAAACACTTAAAATTGTTTCCTCTCTTCTGTTTCTCCTCTAGCTCTGGGATTGTACACAGTAAATGCAATATATGGAGACACTATTACTATGCCTTGTCCTCTAGAAGTACCAGATGGTCTTATGTTTGGAAAATGGAAATATGTAAGTATATCTTATCTTTATATTTATTAGAGCTGTTATAAGATGATGTGTATTTTGTGTGTGTGTGTGTGAGAGATTTTAAGATTCCAAATGATAGGATTTCTGCCTCATATACAAAGCCATTTATTCCTGTGTTTGTGAGACTGCAAGATTCCAAGCGGTATAATTTCTGCCAAGTGTAGATTAGAGGTTTGAGGAATTAATCTCATTGTTCAAGAGAAATAATTATTCAGGAGCTCTCTGCCAACCTGTATTAGAGATCTGGCATGTTATGCCATGGTGTCTTGCTCACTTGACAGAGCCATTGCTGTACATTTGAACACTTTTGAAGTCGGCTGCCTGGAGCAGAGCATGCTCCAGCCCTGGGAAAAAGCACTGTCCCCATCTTTGGTTGATCTGACAGTCACTGGGATCTGTTTCAGGCTTTGTTGTGCCCAATGCACAGCAGAGAAGAGAGCAGAGCTGACCTTGGGAGCGCTGCTGGTGGTTTCACTGCTGTTTCTGGCAGGGAACAGGGGCAGAAAGATGTGTGCTCTCTAGGTGTGCTGGTCAGCCTGCAGTAGGAGCACCGCAGGATGAATTTCTCCTGTATATGAACACTATCCCAGGTCACAAGGAGGATCACCGTATCAAAGTAAAGGAAATCTGGTAGCATATCTGGATAAAAATGCTGGGATACCAAACCCCTTTTTCTTTTCAAACTCTATTGAGACAAATGGTTTTCCTGCCTCTGTGAAGTTCATCTAAATTTCCTCTTCTCAAATGAAATGTACATGCAATAATAGATAATTTCTAGTGGATTTAAAATTATATAATTCTCTCTCTTTTTGCAAATGGCATCCACCAGCCTATTTTTTTACAGGAGAATGATCTGCCAGTGTTGAGGGGTGTCCTATTCTCCCCTAGCTCCTTCCTTTTTATCTTCAGGTTTGCAGCTTTTGTAGCCCACATCCACTCAATTTTTTTCCTGCAAACACTTTTCAGGAAATTAAGTCAAAAGTTTGGGGAGAATGTTTCCTCAAAAAGGGACAGTAAAACTGTTGCACGTAAGCATTCAGAAGATGGAGCGCCTACATTTTTCAGTATCTTTTTCAGTCTGCTGACTTTTTTAGGGAAGACACAAGTCCGTCTCTCTGAAGGTGCAAGGATATTCTGAAAAAATGAAACACTTTATCTCTTTCCATTGCATTTGGATTGTCTGTGTTGGTCAAGTACCAAACAGCAAGTGGAGATGTTGCAGCTTCTTCTAAATGGAAAGGGACATGAAACCTAACATACAAAGAAGCCTATCTAAGTTGCTGTTGTATGAAATTAACAGCCCACACAACCAAGGGAAAGTGGTACCTTTTCTCCCAGGGCAGCTCACAGCATGGCAACAGAGAGGGTTGGATTAGGTTTTTTCATCAGGTAATTATTTCACTGGAAGAAGGATGAACTCTGTTTTCTTCTCTACTCCCTTGTGAGGAGCAATTTGGGTTCTTGATAAGAACCTGGAGGCACTGGGAGACTTGCACATGGCAGTTGCTGCTCACTTCAATGTCTGTTTGTGTGTGCTTGCAGCTGGGTGGGCTGCAGGAATTAGGAGCTCATTTGCACTTGATAGCCAGCTTCTTGTCAGGAGTACCAAGTCAAGACAGTGTTTTCTGTGTGACAAACATTAGACAAATCCAAGAGTTAAAAGTAGGAGAGGGAGAAAGACTGTAAGGGAATTTAAACTTCACAAGCAGCTGATGCCTCCTGCTCCCTGCCCAGCTCTGACTCCACTCATCTTGTCACAGCATCATCATTTTTTGTGGACTCTGCAGTCCAGCTGAGGTGTTGTGCTGGGAACACTACTAACAGCAGTGCTGCAAGGTATAAGGGATAAAAGAGAATTAAAACCTTCTCCAGCACCCAGCACAATACTGAACATAAAGATAGAATCAGTGTTTCACCTCTCTTTAAATAAAAGCAGACACTGTCTGTCCCTGCTCTGTGCATGTGTTTGTGTAAGGAGGAAGGAATCAAATCCTGCAGAACTGCACGTCTAACTTTGTCCTTCATAAAAATTATATTTTTTTAATATGAGGGATTTGTGCAAGGCTATCAAATTTGTATTCCTTCTTGGGAAGGCATCTGCATAAGAAGGATGTCTAGAAAACAATACTTTGCAATTAGCAATATTTGATTGTATGTATATTCCCATCTACAAGCTCTTGGGTCCTTTAAAGACAAAGGGGGAAAAAAAAGCTAAGAACTAATTTAGAATAAAATAGCCAGTTATGCCTGACTAAATCCTGCATTTGAAATGAAGTCTAAGTATCCCACATAAACAGTGGGAATATGTGAAACAATGAAAAAAAGGAAATTGGAGCTGTTGAGACTAGCTCGCACATGCTTCTGTTTCAAATATTTTTTCATACAGACAAGTTTTTGGCAAGTGCTGCCAAAAACACCAGCTTTTATCAGAAAAAGCCCTTTGCTATGCTGAGATTGAGCCAAAGGATTAAAATAATTTCTACTGGTGATATTCTCAATGTGTACTGTGGCAATCTTAAACTAGCTCTTATAACACTGAATTTCTTCTCTGTACAGCCGAAATTCATCAGGAAAAAAAAAGCCATCTGATAGTTTGCAGATATTTTTTTAATTATAGGTTTGTACCAATTGCAAACTTTCAGGAACTTTTAAATGAGTGTTTTATGCAAAATAGAGGTGTTTATCCTTTTATTATAGGAAATGCCAAATGGATCTCCAGTATTTATTGCCTTCAGATCATCAACAAAAAAAAATGTACAGTATGATGATGTACCAGACTACAAGGACAGGTTGAGTCTCTCAGAAAACTATACATTATCCATCAAGAATGCAAGAATCAGTGATGAAAAGAGATTTGTATGTATGCTAGTTACAGAAGATGATGTTTCCGAAGAGCCGACGATAGTCAAAGTTTTCAGTAAGTAAATCTAGTTGTTACTACCATTAACATTCATCAGCATCTGAATCATAAATTACAGAAACTTTTGTTTAAGGCAGGATTAAAGCCAAGAAAGTAAGTTTGGATCAGTAAATTACTAAGACTAGCAAATTTCTGCAGCTTTCAAAAATGTAATCTACTGGTGGCATTTATGTAACAGGACTGCCTGCACTTGCAGTTTATTCATGATAAGTGCTGGCTCAAAGAGAATTTTAGGCTTTGATAATGACTCACTTATGTGATGTCATTTGGCCTTGGAAATGAAAAATGTAAAATTAGCATTGATTATTTTCCATTTGTTCTCTGAGCAAATTTTTCTGCAGGAGGGAGGCATTAACCGTGTGCAGTCTGTAGGATTATTTCAGGGGGGAGGTTTGAAGTGGCTCTGAGCAGCTACTGTGCAACAGCACATACTGTGAGGGAGAGAGCAAGAGGCTGGAAAGTGATCCACCAGCTCCAAATGCTTGTTTTATCCCCTGCTGGATGGTAGGAAAGAAAGTACCAGTCTGCTGTTCTCTCCTAGAGCACAGCAAGGTCCATTAGTGTTTGCTCTCACCACAGCTCGGTGGCAAGGCTGCTGTGCAGTGCAAACCCCAGCCCTGTGAGGCACAGCCCAGCTCAGAGCTCACACAAGCCTGGTCCCTTCCTGGTGCTGATTCAGAGCAGGAGTGTAATCCATCAAACCCTTAGCCAGCCTACGGGGGGATCCATTGTGGCTTTTTAGAGACACAGGACTGTGGCTGCAGGGTCTCTTCCTTAGCTTCATGTTTTTATATGGCTTTTGGCCTTTGTTGCCCTTCAGGCACAGATTTATACAGTCAGAGTAAGTCTGTTGTGGGAACATGCTGACTGCAGGTACGAGCAGTTTCAAAGAGATCACACTGAGCTTGAAGAACACAAATTCATATTTTGGAAGGGCAGCCTGTTGCTTTTCTCAGGTAGAAGGTGCCTGGGAGTCCTCAATGATATCTATGCTGTCAGTCACATAAATGAGTTCTAAGCAAGATTAGGAGCCAATAGTAATTCCCTCGTTTCACTTTCAATTTGACTGCAAGAACAATTGAATTAATGACAACAGGGAGGAGTGCGCTCTGAGCATGCATAGTAAACACAGTGCTTCAAAGGAAATGATAAAGAATTATCATGTTTACTTATTGCACAGTAGTAAATATGTAGATGAGGCAGTGGTATATGGTAAAATGAAACACTAACTGCTTGAATTACTGTGTACTCTACTAAGCATTAACACAATGCTAACTCAGCCATGGAGCACAGCTTGTCTGGTTTATTCTGTGCATTAATTCTAATAGAGGAAGCTTCTATTTACTAAGGAAGATAAGAAGGGAGGATGCCACACATGTAATATGGCCAACTTAGCACTGCAAGAAAAATTATTTTTGTGTTTCTTTGCTTTACATTCACAACTTCATTTACAGTTCTCTTAACTTTTCTTTGCATTTAATTTTCTTGAGTATGGTTTTTAAGTTCTCATTTTTAGTTGCTCACCTGCTCGCTTTAATTGCAGAAGAATTAAGTGTAGCTGGCAAGCTTCATTTATTTAATGAGGGGAGTTTCTAACTCATGGAGCCACACGTACAGAGCTATACTGCTGCAGTGTGACCCTCATAAACCAGAATCTCATGCTCCTGAAACTCAGCTGCATCCCAGAAGCCATGACTGATTCTGGGTTTTGCTGGAGCTTGTTGTGTCCTCAGCTGTGCTAGCTGATTATCTCAGGACTGAGGAGCTGAAATGGCTCGCTGTGCAGGTACCACCTACTAGTCTCTCTCACTGACTACTCAAACAAGCACTACCAGCTTTCCAGATGGATCCTGTCAGCAACTTTTTTGTGGAATTAAACAGCCAGTTTCCAAAGCAGGACAGCCCAGCAGACAGGAGCTGCTGTCCTGCTGCACTGGCGCTTGGCTTTTGTAGGCAGTGAACTCTTTTTTCCCTTTATTATAAGGCCTATATAGAGTTGCAAAGTACTCTGGCAAGCTCTTAAGCTGAGAGATAAGCAGTGTGCTGAAGTTGCAAACCCACCAAAGTGAGGTTTGCTGCCAAGTTTAAATTTTTTTCCTCGCTTCAGACGCTGAGCTGGTAAATGCCAAGCGAGTGTTTTACAGTGAATTACCTTGGTGCACGTGCAGTGGCTGCGGGGATCTGGCAGCAGCGTTTCCTCTCCGAGGCTGCTCACAGAGAGCAGGTGGCAGCCTCTCAACTGGAACACCTGCTCTGTCGCAGGGCACTCAAAATGGGGAGAGCCCCACTCAGCAGCTGCAGAGCAGGGAGGCCTCCCTTCCTCTCACAGGATCACTGCAGGGCAGGGGCATCCAACACCAAAACCAGGGTCTTCTCTAACCCATCCTGGGGGAGATGAGAGGCAAAAGGAAGCAAGGCTGAGGTGGGGGAAGATGTCGTGGCTTGATCAGCTGGTGACTGGGACAGGCAGGCAACTACCCCTGTTTATGGGACTCAAAAATCTGCCCCAGAAGGCCTGTGAATGGTTTTATAAAACCACGTTTTCTTGAATTGATGTGAAAATAATTTTTCTTTGATAGGTTCATATATGGAAAAGATCCACCTTTTTCCTTTAAAGCTAACAAAAGAGAAATATGTATATCTCCTAAAAATAAAAATAAAAATCTTTATTAGTCCTTGGAAGAAAATATGACAGTCTTAGTGTATAGCTTTGGCTGTGTCTTTTGTTTGGGTTTGTTTTTTGCCACAAGCAAAGTTATTTGAAAGATGTCAGATGAATAGCTTCTTTTATTCACTTTCATTTCCCTTTTGATCTGATTTTGTTCCATCCTGGGGTGGTCATTCAAGTTAAGAGTATTTTGTGCATTTGCACGTAAACACGCACACAAGTAAAATGGATTATTGGGAAAACACACAGGCTTGCTACCTCTGTGACAAAGGAGCAGGGCATCTGTGTATCAGTACCTTCAGGAGTGTGTGTAGAGACTTTGGCAAGACAGTGGTGAAGTTCACTTAGGGCTGGAATTACCAACATACATGCAGTATTTGATAGGAAGCTTGATTTGGGGAAAGGGTGCTATACACTGGCATGGTTAAGAATGTTTCAGTCTGTAAAAGTATGCTTGTTTAAGCAGTACAGATAGGGTGTAAAACATTTCCTTGACTGTATAGACATTGATTTATTTTTTTCCCTTCACTCTTCCCCTCTTCTTTTAAAATTGTGGGGAAAACTGTCTCTTTTGGAGATAAAAATTTGCATTCCGGGCTTCAGGCCAAACTGTTTTAACAGACAAGTTATATAGTCCCTAGAAGGTAGTCTTTTATGATGGAAACACTGATAGATTCTACACTTTGGCAAGCTAAGAGATCCATCTACCATAATAAAAGTAAGTAAGAAGACTGACTGGCACTGGAAAAAAGTTTATTTTTTGTAAGAGAGTCATAACTAACACAGAATCAGTTAAAATAATTACACTTTTCTCTATCATCTGAATTTTTTAAATGTAATGATCCCACTTAGGAAAAATAAACATTAGAAGAATGATTAGGTTGAATTTGTTCCTTTATAATGTTGACAGCTCAGCTACAGTAATATCTGCAGGAAAGCTGCTTTTTTGTTACTACAGTTTCTGTGCTACTGGCTCCTTCTCCAGCATGTGTGTCCTATAAATCAATAGATCAGATCAGGTTCTCTCCTCCTGGGTGGTGAACTAGTCTGTCTGGCTAAAAGATGTATTGTCAGAGTACATGGAATTCATTATGGAAGGTGTGAAACATTTAAAGCGAGAGTTTGCTCTTGTTCTTTTTGCTAATATTGAAATAGAAATACCTCACCCTTTCTCTTTTAATGGGGAAATGTAGGTAAGACTGTATCAGGCTAGACTATTCTGTTTCATTTCAAAAGTCCACATATTTTTTGTATTTTTTTGTTTTTCAAACAGCTGTTTGTGCTCCCTTCACCAGTACTTTTATCCTATTTATGTTTTAGAACAACCCTCTCAACCAGAAATCTTACATCAAGCAAACCTCTTAGAAACAGAGAAGCTACAAATGGTAAGAGCAGCATTCTCCCTCACAGTTGTGTTCCCAACAGCTGCCTGAAGTCCCTTTACAGTCCAGACAGAGGTGATGGCTCAGAGGGGTGAATGAACACCTGTCTGTGAGTCTACAGCTGAGCACAGAGCAGTTCCTTGCCACTACTCTATTTATTCCTGCCTGATCTGCAAACAAGGGCCACCCTGATCTTAGACCCACCGCCCTCTTCCAAATCATGCCTCACTGATTCGATGTGCCTCATTTAAGAAAAGCAGTTGAGACCAAGCATTTGAACTTCCTAGAACTTTTGACCCCAAATGGTGTAAGTAAAAGTAGAATTATTTCAAAGCCTTGTGGAGAAAGGAAGTGGCTAATTGCTGTCTGTTTTGCAGCTCGGAGAATGCGTTTCAAGGGACAGCTATCCCGAGGGCAACGTCACGTGGTACAAAAACGGGAGAGTTCTGCAGCCCGTGGATGGTGGTATGTTCTGGGAATGGCCAATGTCCCTGGATCCACACAGGGGTGTATGCATGAAATGTTTATAAGGGTTGCTCTGCCTTATTCTAATGTATTCTTCCTTTGAGAAAAGCTGCTCATATGGAAAGATACAGCTGGAGGGAGATGTTCGGGCCTTTCAGAGTAGCCAAGCTACACCACATAATCTTTCTCTTTTAGTTCCAGTTTTAAATACTCATCATGGGGAGCAAAATTGCCTTTATTAATGATATTCCCCGGCTATTTTTGAGCCGATGTAACTAATAGAAACCTGTGTCTAATTTCTAACTTCTTATAAGATATTAACTGTCTCATTTTCATACCTGTCCAATATTGTGTTTTGGACCACACAGACCATCATCTTGTACAACTAATTATTTTCCAGGATATGTAAGAACAGCTATTTTTTTTTCCTTCTTTTCACCTTTGACAGACCAATAAGACTACAATATTTTTTCTTCCTTATAAATTAGAGAATAATTAAAAATTAAATTTTATCCTAATTTTTGTTTGCCATCATTTTTGAGGCTTTCTTTCTGTCTTACAAATTAGACTGATTTGTATTAAAAACCCCACCATTTTGCAACTAGTGTTTTGTTTGGATTTGATTTTAAATATTAGGTAGGTTAGGAGTATGTTGTTGAAATGTTCCTGGTATACTTCAGTGGCAGTACTAGAGGAAAAGTGTTCAATCTCTTGGGTAACATGTATGTTTGCAGCCTGATCTCAAATGCAGAACAAGCAGCAACATACAGGAAAAAGGTTTCAAATTCTGTGTGTGTGACACTGAAACATTATTTTCTTTTCAGTTGTGGTCATAAATTTGCAAAAGATGGTGGACAGAACAACCGGACTCTTCACCATGACATCGTCTCTTCAGTACATGCCAACAAAGGAAGATGTAAATGCCAAGTTCGCTTGCATTGTGACTTACTATGGACCTTCTGGCCAGAAAACAATACAATCTGAACCAGTTGTCTTTGATGTTCACTGTAAGTTATCAAAAAGCATCTTTTGCTGTACAAAGTCTACCCCCAGGGCAGGGGAAAGCAAAATCAGAAACAGTTTTCAAAATTAGAGAGTGCTTGGCTATTGAAATGGTTTCTTCAAAACTGATTTGCATCAAGAAGGTCTGAGTACATTGCCAAGGTAATTTTTATTATCTTCAGATATACCTGAGATTTCATTTTTCCTAGCAATGGAGTAATGAATATCAAGATTTCATTGAAAAGAGAAAAGCGATGGCCATAAAAAGCTACAGTGAAATAGGCTTTTGAGAATTTTAAGAGAAGTTATAGTGGTTGATAAAAGTGATCCTGTGCCCCCTGAAATATGCAGTAAATACACAATACAATTTTTAGTAAACTCAAATATTTTTCATCTTTTCGGAGTCAGCAGCAAACAGTTAATGATGGCTGTCTACCTTTCACAAAATGCTTCTCTACAGCTGTAAGATGCTGTGTTTTACATTTAAAATGTATAATTTGAATATTGGTAGTCTTTTAAGTAAAGAATTTGTGCAAATAATTGCTTCTAACTGGACTGAATTCTAAAGCAGCTTCCTTACTGTGTTACTGACGGATGTGGAAATCATAATGTTCCTTTGAATAAACAAAACAGGCTGTTGGCAAGGAAAGATCAGAGGAGGTGGCAGCACTTAGAGACCAGGGGAAGAGACATTTCAAAGTCGTATAAAATGACACTTCTGAAGGACTGCAGACGGCAGCAGGTCACAGCAGGATGTAGAGGAACAGGAGACAGTCAATATGTCCAGTCAAGTATTACCTCTCTGCACACTTCTAGTACCTCATCTTATAAAAGATGAGTCCCTGTTTTGGGAATGATAGGGTCTAAATACAGTCCACCATCTATGTCATAGCAATGTGCTGTATGACAGCTGTGTAATCCAGCTGCAAAGAAAGACAATAAGGCACTCAATTTCTCCAAGTATTGTGGGTGCAGCGCTGCCTTGAAAACAAAAGCCATGGGCTGGAAGTGCCATGTGTGTTCTGCCTAGACAATGGCTGCTTTTCCTCTACAGGTAAAGTTTGTCAAGCTGCAGGGTAGGGGATCTGTTTTCACCTTGATCAAAAACCAAACCTTGGAGCAGCTGGTCTTTGGTTTCATCTGAAGACAGAGCTGTCTTTTTACCAGCTCTTTCTCCAGAGTAATAGCCAACACAACTAAAGGAGAAGGAAACCTCTGGGACAGCTGTCACCCATGGGAATACCATAGGCATTTCAACCTGCTAACGGCTATCCCATCAATTTAAAGCTAGAGACATTTCTTATTTTTTTGGTTTTGCTTTATAAAGCTGGGTACCAAATTTCACTTGTTTTTTCTGTCGTTTGTGGAGCCCCATGACCATGAATAACTCCTGTTGTGCGTGGCAGATGTTCCCAGGAAAGACCAGAAAGCATTTGTTGCTATTACTTGCCAAAAGATGCTGTGCTGTCCTCATTTCCCCTCTGCTTTCATGCACTGGGGCCACTTCACCTGTTGAGGGTAAGGCTGTTCCAGATTTCTGTGGTGTGTGGACTACATGCACTTGCAAGAAAGAACTAGCCAATATGAAGGGAAAAAAAAATGCCTGTGTGGCTCGAGGATGGTCACTGGCCACACATAGTGTGCCCTCTGTATAAAGATTTAATGTTTGATAAACTAGCTCTTCTAGTCCTGGCCTAGTAACACACAATTTAATTAATTCCAGCAGTGTGTTGCTAATTAGCAAATACTGGGAGACAGGCACATTCTTCAGTACTGGAGAGGCCTCAGGTATGAACTTTGGCTTTGAAGTGTGGAGTTACAGAGTTTTCTTTCTGAGTATTCTCATCTGCTGTAACTTCACTTCCTTACTCTGCATAAATGCATCTCCAGATTAATTTGTGAAATTCTTCATTAATAGATGTCCAAGCTTCAAGAGATGGATTTCATGACTGCTGTTAGTTGATGATAATGACCCATCTGATCTGGTTTTGCCTTTTTAGTTTAGTTCAGTGTTCCTAATTAGTTCCTCAATAATTGTGATTTTTTTTAATGAGTCAAATATAATGCAGATTTAAAAAATGGAAGACTCAACTCTTAAGACATGGAGGTCTTTCAGCCTTTTTTTATTTTAGATTGACTGTCAAAACTGATATTTTGGATCCCTAAAGCAATAGAACCAAATCATAAAGACCTGCTGCTCATTCTTTGAAACTTACCCATTTCTCCTAAAGAAATGGGGAGAGCATGATTAAAATTATGCCTTCAGAAGATTTTTTTAAAAGATATATCTATTCAGTCAGGATCTAAGAAATGTTTTATTGTTTGTTTTAGGTTTTTACTTTATCTTTTGCATAGAGTTAATGCAGTCTTTAGTACTCAAGTGATAATAACTAGTTCATATCCTGGAAGGAGCCAGCCACTGGAACCTTGTATGAGAAAAGAGTGAATTAGCTCTTGCTGTGTTGGATGTTACTTGGATTAGGATTTAGCTCAGCTAGCAGCAGTTACATGCTTGCTTTTGCAGCTGTAAGCAAAGAAGCTTCTGAAAGCAAGGAGTACTGGGAGAGGAGTCTTGGAGCTGGACACTTAGATATTATCTCAGATATTTAATCATCTAGGCTCCAGTTATGTAGGGTTCTGCTCAGCATTAATCAGTGTAAAAAGATAATGTTTGTCAGGCAGGCTTCCCAGTCATGCCCTGCTGTTAGGTGTCTGTTTTGTTATGGATAAACTGCTTTACATAACAGATTAGAGTCAAGGACACTGCACACTCTGGCTGCTTCCAGCGTTGGTGTTTTCTTTGAAATGGTGCAGTGGCTGGGGCAGCCCTGGGATAGCAGCATTCATGTACTAAATGGCTGCCTTTTGGTGCTGGCTCCTGGAATTTTGCTGTTGTAGAAAGCAGAATCTCAGATTTGCAAAAGCACCCAGTAAGATGGACCAAGTCAGGCATGTGTGCCATTGAGAGGCAAGAGGTGCCTTCACCAGGCTGCTCCTGTTTCTTAGTGAAAGCAGGGGAGTACATTATTCATACCAAACACCACTCTGCATGGCACTGGACACCATCTTCCTGTTCTCAGGCTGCATCTCCCTCAGAAGAATGGCCTGTTCATCTTAGACAACAGTTAAAGTGGGTTTTGCTTCTGTATGTTTGGGGGTTTTTTCTAGTTTAGCAAATTAAATTAAAATTTGCTCTTGGTTGATTACTGTTGATAGAAGGGTAGGATATTTATAGAGAAAAGACTGATGGTTTGCAAGAATGTAACTTTTGTTTAACTGTTTAACATTTTTAATCCAGTTCTGTTTATCTCTGTGGGAAAAAAAATGTTCTAAATTAAGTCTTTCTCTTTATTCATTCCTCCCATTTCAGTCTCAAGACAAAGCCTAAGCAATTCCAGGATATATCTAGACATTCTTTATGATAACTTTATCTTATCATAAACCTGACAGAAAGAAAGACATGTTGCAGCAGCCCCTGACACTGAGTTTTTTGGCCCAGCA
>NW_005054391.1:2006647-2045501 GCF_000277835.1 Geospiza fortis
AGCAGGGACGCTGGACTTCCTTTTTCCAAGCAGGCAAAGTTGTGCTTCAGCTCTGAAGGTGCTGAGGTGGAAGCTTGCTTGGTCATGCGCGACGCTTCCATGGGAAGGGAGGGAGGCTCTGAAGGAGGGAGGCTGTGGCAGGTTGGAATCCAGCCCTGTCCTGCCCTGGGGAGGGTGAGGGGCTGGGCTGTGTTAGGGCTCTCAGTGCTGCAGTGGGAGGCAGCTCCTGGTGCTGAGAAACCCCACTGCAGGGGACGGATGTGAGGAGGGCCTGGAGGGTGGGAGGGCTGTACTGCACATGCTTCACTAAACACACAAAATCACCTGTCAGCCAGGGCTTTCTCTGCTGGGGAGACTTTTTTAGTGTCTAATTAGATGCGCTGTGCTGTATCTTAATGCACGACTGGCATCTTTGGTGGAATTTTATTTATCCTTTGACATTAAAATAGTGAGAGTTATATGCCCATATTATTTTAATTTCGTTAATTTTACTTTGTTTTCTAAAAATTATGTTTAGGCCTCTTCTTAGAAATAATAGCATCTGCTAAAGAATACTCTGCTTTAAAAAATTATGAAAGTAAAGTGTAAGTTATAGTTCAACTTCAGTGAACATGACAGAAGTATGTTATGTTTAGTGTTCTGTTGATTACGCTAAGGGTCCTATTATGTTCACCAGATTTATCTTTCTGAAAGCCTGTAGTGATCAGCATATAGAATAGGCTGAATATAGTTGCTTAGTTCATATTTATTTCTTTTTAATGCCAGAAGGCTATTATCTAGTACTAATACATGGTGTTGAGAGATTCAGTTGTTTTTCTGATTGCTGTGGTCCTCCAAATAGGGAATTTCACAGAGGACAAGTTAATCCCTCATAATGAAATCACACCATGAAATGGTTCATACTAATCAGGATTTCTTTTGCTTTAAAGCACATGACATAGTTGTAATCATTGCTGTTTCAGTTACAGGTATTTTGGAGAATAAAAATGAATTTTATGTCATATGAGTTCTTTGCACTTAATTGGCAAGAATATACAAAGTGTGATTAACTTCAAGTTCTTTATAAAAAGATCTACACATGCAAATATTTTCAGCTACAGGATGATAAAATTGCATTTTCTTGGGCAATGAATATTGTATGCATAGTGTTGCTGTATGATTATGTTGAAGCTATTAAATATGTACATTATTTTCACAGACCCAACAGAGAAGGTGACTATTCAAGTGCTGCCACAAAGTAGTACCATTAAAGAGGGCGATAACATCACTCTGAAGTGCTCAGGAAATGGCAACCCTCCTCCACAGGAGTTCCTGTTTTACATTCCAGTAAGTCCTGCCTTGCTGTCGCTGCCTAGTGAAATATTCTGTATCATTCCTTCCTGCAGACATTGCTACATGTCAGTGTCTACGTGCTTTTGTAACAAATGAAGGAAGGAATTCGATGCGACAAACACTGAAGATAGACATTGACCATTATATCACACTGAGAACACCTCACCACCTCAGTTGCCAAAATATTTTTGAAAAAACTCTCCTTCCCCCCAGCCCACCCAAATTTTTCAGGAGTTTAGACCTACTAAAAATTACAAGGTTTTATTTCCCATCATCAGGTATTTTAATAAACAGTTTTGATTACAGCAGTTTAGCATCTTGAAGAAAACCATCTCATCAGTTGTCATAACACAGATCCAGCAGTGAAAGTACAGCAAATTCAGCTATTTTTTGGACTTTCACAGATTAATCTTTGTGCAATTTCTTTTCTTCAGTTAATTGTTCGGTGGCATAACAACACAAAAATAATGTGTGTGACAGCACAGAAGAACAAATCTGTAAAATGCCTAAGACACAGACTGAGAAAAATAAAGGCTTTGTTACCATTAATCTTCTTAGTGCTGGTGAAATCCACAGACAGATGTGGCTTTATATTCTAAGACTCCTGGTCCTTGTTCCCATGTCCTGCTTCCCACTCCTGTTTTATATGCCTTATTTGTTCCTGCTGCAGCTCTGAGCAGAGCTGCTCTTGCGAGAAGCCAAAAGAAGTGGTGTCCTTTCAGATATTTCAAACCCAGCATGTCACCCTTTGAACACAATCGTCACTACTCTGGACTCCTGGCATGTTTGAATTGTTGGAGAGAGCAAGCGGAGCTAGCAGCTGAAATCCTTATCTCAGAACAGCCATTTAGATTCAGTGAGTCATCCTAGAAAGTCACTAAATGCCACTGGAAAAGTGTCTGGTATCTCTCCTTGCTCTACTATCACAGTGAGTGAGCTAAACACCCGAGTTTGTCTTATCTGTGGGCTCCCTGCTGCCCGATACTGGTCTTTCCTCTCAAGGAGAGTTGCAGTGGGTGATCTCTTTGAAAGGCTCACAGGTATTATAAATCTCTTTCTGGATTCAGATATACGAATTAGGGTATCATTCTGTGCTTGTTTCAAAGCTAAGTCAGTAATCAGGGGGAAACTGGGGAACTGGACAGCCACAAAGCAGCATTTGCTGGCTAATTCAAAACACCAGTGTGCTTGTGCTGTTCAAAAACATGCAATGCAGTACAATTCAGTTCGTGATTTGTCCTAAGCTGAATATATCAGAACAAGACTTAGAAACACAATTTGTTTTGTTGTTTTGATTTCTCCAATACTTGTTAGTAGACTGGTTTTTTTGGCTAAACTTTTAAATTTTGTCTTGTAACATCCTCTTAAAATGAGTTAGTTATTCAACTAAAAGAGTAAGCTCTTGATTTTTAAAAACAATGTTTTTTAAAATAATGTTATCATGCAGGAAGTAAATGTTACTTTAACTAATAGGTAATTGCATTTCAGTGATGCCGTGTCTATACGTGCTTTGGAGTATTTCACCATCCTTATAATATAAAAAAATCCTCAACAAAAATTAGTGGGTTTAGCAGGCCCACGTACAGTAGATGTCTTGTTTTCCACTCACAGGGAGAAACAGAAGGTATAAGAAGCTCAGATACTTACGTAATGACAGATGTGAGACGAAATGCAACAGGGGAATACAGGTGCTCTCTGACTGACAAAAGCATGATGGACTCGACCACCATCACTGTGCACTGTAAGTCATTGCATTTTGCACTCCTAGGTAGGATTCAAACTGATCTTGGACGTCCTGGGATGGTTTCTCTGCTTTGTGTATGCAGCTTAGTGCAGATACCTACAGGTGAAATGTTGGTTTGAAGGAGTGTCCAGTCATTTCTATTTATTCTAATATATTTCTGTTTGAAAATCTTGACTTTCTCAATTCATTGGCTGGATAGTTTCACTTCACATAATTTTGGATAATTTATGGTTCTATTACACTTTCACATACGGTGAGAATTTTGTTATTTTATCTTTTGCTCATGTGAACGTATATAGGGCAAATTACTTTCTTCCAGCTGTGCCTTAGAATGTAGACAAACATGGAAGCTAATCCACAGGAATATCACTGAAGGTCATTCTTCATAGTTAACTTCCCATTCCCTCAATGAGGTTAATGTGTAAGGAGCCTAGAAAAGAAACTTAGGAAGTCGTTATGTTCACATTGGAAAAGTTGCGTTTTTTTACTTTTTCCAGCATCATGAGAGCTACAGAGCTCAGTAAATTTTCTTTACCTGGATACTGTTTAGTCACACTATCAGCAACACTTCGAAAGCAGCCACTGAACTGGTTGAACCATTGAAGCCATAGCTGCTTTTGATCTCTTTATGCAGAAGTCAAGAGCAGGAACTCTTTCAAACTCTGCTATACTATCACAGGCTGTTAAATAAAAGTCACGCCAGGGGTAGAAGTTTTCCCCTAAAAACATTGATTGTCTGTAGTCTTCACAGTATCATCAGTAGTTGACAGGTTCAGAGGGATCTGAAGGATAATGAAGTTTAAAGGCTTTCACTGTAGTTATATTTTACATAAAAACAAACTTCATGTTTCTATACTTGGTTTTGAATTTTTTTTTTCTTGGAAGAGGTACAATATGTGCATAATATATCGGTGATTACTGATTAATTACACTACACATGATTAATTACGCTATTATAGTTAATGAATATTTTGCCTTTAATAAGATCATCCATTGTTACTCTGCCCACCTCTTCTGTTTGCCAAGAGCTGGGCATGTAAAACCTGAAAAGGCCTCTGTGCTGCTGCCTCTTCAGTGCTGGATAGCAAAGGTACCTTTGCGCTGGTATAACCGACCCTTTGATTTTTCTCCAAGTGTATTGCATATCTACTTTTGCTTTCATAAATAATTACTCTAAAAAATTACTTTCTCAGCTCCAAGTTATTTTTAACAAGCCAATTTTCCTGTGTGTTCTATTTTGTCTGCACATTCAAAGAGCTTTGCTATGCCAGAGAAACATGCAATCTCTAGACGTGAATCTTCCCAGTGCTGGCAGCTAGTGCAGCTACTCAGAACTCAGAGCTGCACTCCAGTACCCTACTACTGCACTTTACTTAGAGTTCATTTTGGTTTTTTCCAAAACACCTCTATCTGCAATAAAGCCTTTTTTTAAATGTTGTGTAGTAGCCTGGAATAGTTCTGTAATTCCTGAATGTCCAGACCATGCACCATCCTTAAGATACTTCATTGTCTTCTCTGATGCTGGTCTAAAGCATTTCTGCAGTTTGTCCTTCAGATACTACTTACTAATGCTTATCAAATCCTACTTTTTCTTCCTCTTTTGCTTTATTGCTCACCTTTTGTATGGATGAATATTCCTCTCTATGGTGGCACACTAAAAAAACCTTGATCAAGAATCAGAGCTTTTCATTTCTTCACATCCAATCTCAGCATTTTAGATTTTTTTATTTTCTTCTTAAAAAACCCAACCACAAGCACAACAAAAAGCAGGCAATAGAATAATATTAATTAAAATAATTTAAAGATAATTAATTAGTTAATTTTAATCTTTAAATTAATTTAAGATTAATTTAAATTAGAGAAACTATTTATAGTAATTTGTTAAATTTCAACTGTAGTGTCTTTTCTCAAACCAATTTTATTAAGCATTATAATGGCACTGATTTGTTTTGATGTATATGAAGGGAAAGTTTCTTGCTGGTATCAAAAAACATTATTATGCCATAATCCTTAAATATTTTTTTGTAGAGAATACCAAGCTCCATTTTTCCATGTTGAGTGTAAATTATGAGACTTCCAGAATGCTGAAAATTTACATTGAAGCATCAGAGTTACCCATAATGCTTAGGGAAGTTATTTATGAAGGAAATTGAGGAAGGATGAAAGATTTCCTGCCTTATCCATGGAACATAAAGGACAGCCTGTACAACCTGAGCTTTTGCCCTTCAGAGCAGGATCTGTGCAGCCAGGTCCCAATTTAAAGTCCAGCAGAACTGAGTGCTCATGGTTGGCATGATTTGTCCCTCTACAGAGGCAGCAACAAAGTAGGATTGATGTTGTGGATTTGCGGTTTTTCACAGAGGTTGTAAATTCTCTGCCAGCTCTGTTCCTTCAGTGAGTTTGCCCAGGGTCAGGTGAGCAAAACTGGCAGGCAGGGGACCAGGCCAGGAGCTGTTTACAGCCACTTACAGAGGTGTAGAAGCACACCCTGGGTAAGGCAAAGAAACCACTCAGCAGAAGAGGACAGCTATTTCTTCCCTCAGCTATAAAGAAGCAACTCTTTCAACCCACAGTGCCCTTTCATTATCTGTTGCTGTGGGGATTTGAGCAGCTTGGTCTAGTGTTGGTGTTCCTGGCCATGGCACAGGGGTTGGAAGCAGAGGATCTTTTAGGTCTCTTCCAGCCCACACATTCTATGATTCTGTAATTGTTTCTGCACATAAAACCTAGTGTGGAGTAAGTGGGTCTGTGGAACTTCCTCTTTGTGATGCTTTCCTTTCTGATAAAATGTGTTCTGCAAAACATCCAGTAAATTTAAGGTCTTAGGAGTATAGCATTTGTATTTCTCTATAGATATTTTTATAGCCTTGTCTTGACTTGTCTTGTCTTTCAGTAAAGCCATTGAAAATACAGGGGAAGTCACCTTTTGAATGTTGCATGGAAAAATCTATTCTCAAGATACTAGAAGTTTCCAGTTGTCTGCTAGTTTATTTATGGAGTTCAGACAACAAAGAGGTGCCTGCATAGTTTTCCCAAATGCAGCACAGTATTCCATCAGAGGCCTCCTTTAAATGCTGGGAGTCTGTCCTAGATGTGCCACAGCTTCCAAACGGAAATGTGTGCCCACATTAATTCCATACCTCCCTCACATGATGTGGTGATACGTGCAGAATGCACTGTTTGTCTCTTCCCTGCCCTACTTGGTATGCAAAGACAGCACTGAAATCAATGCAAAACTTCAAATGAGACCACATTAAGAGCTAGCATATACTGAAAATGGTGCCTGATGAGGAGCTTGTTTCTGAAGAACATTTCAAAGCCAAATGTGAGATGTACAGAAAATTCTCAAAGAAAAGGTTTTTTTTCAGTGGAGACAAAAATTTGGTTTTGATAGTCTTCTGTACGCAAGAAATGTTTTCTCCTCATACTTCTGTACCAAAGTGAGATTTACTAAGTAGAGAGATAAATGTAACTACATCACATTACTTTGTGGAATTTACAGATAAACTGGCAGAAAATTAGGCTAAATCAAGTTGTTAATGTAGAGCTTCTAGAGGTGATCCTATGTTAAGCAGTAGCTTAATTCCCTCTTGCCTTATAAGTCATACAAATGCTGCTCTGAGTTATGTAGCTCATCTCATACCCTCTACATTTTCCTGAACTGCTATAGCAACCAAGATGGATGTGGGAGGGATTTTAGTCCCAGTTGCACCACACAAAGGAGCCAGCAGGGCACAGTCAGTCTACCCTGGAGGAAGACTGGGCTGAAGGATTGCTCTGAGCTCAGTGTCAGTCTTGCCTGAGATGAAGGCAAAAACTTCCATGAATTTTTGCTTCCTATGACAAATATGAGAGGAATGCCTTCTGCATGTCCTTTGGTGATCTCTTGGGTTTGAGGCGCTATCTTGCTTCAAAGAACAAAAGGTTTAAGTACCTGTAGAAGGAAATTCTTGAGGGAAAAAAAACATAATAGCCTTTTCTTCAACCACCCCTCTGCCCTGATGGAATGTGTTTAAGAAGAAACACATCCCATACATTATCCAAATCTATGTACTGCTCACTGGAGGACTCTTGTTATTTTATTTCTTTATTTTTTTTCTTCTGGAAGCCACAGGAGAATAGTTGGGTTCCATTTGCTGGTTTCAGGAGGGAGGATAGGAAATCTCCATAGGAATACAGAAACAAAATGCCATTTTATCTCATCGATTTTTAACTCATTCACAGATGAAAGTGCACTTCTTGTGACCTCTGAGAAAAGACACTGGGCTTGTAACACAGATAATAATGCTGCAGACCTGTAGTACAGGCTGAGCCCTGGTTGTTCCCTCAAGTTCTACCTTTAATTACAGTGGCATTCCCAGGGCAACCACTGAATGAAGCCAGTAGTGAAGTTCACTGTTTTGTTAAGGAAAACTCACTTTCCTCCACTGTTATTTTTGTCTCGAGCTTTTTTTAAGCTCTGCTTAAAAGCCAAAAGGAGGCTTTGCAGCCCCTTTCCAGCAAGTACTATATTTGAGATGAAGTCATGTGTGCTTTTGACTGCATGTGTTTGTGTGTGTGCACACATCTGTGATAGTCATTCAATCAGGCAGCTTGGCTTACAAGCAAGGCACTGTCTGAGGGGAAGCAAAATAAAGATTGGCAAACTCTGCTTTTCTTTCACTGTAGGATTAATTTATTTTTTTTAATGACCAGCCCACCAAATCCTTAAACTAAGAAAAATCCAGAGCAATGTTTCCTGATGTTTCTGTCACTGGCTCTCACCCTGCCTTGTGTCAAACACAGCTGTCACTGACTGCAATTTCCCTTGAGCTTAAATATGTTAGGCAGAGCTTGGACTCTTTTTTGAGGTACACAAAAGTGGCATTTTAAGTTACAAATGAGAACAAATAAAGGGCTTCATGTGCAGTTCTCCAACCCTGTAATTTAGACTTCTCACCCCTTCAGTCAGTGTCATGTTGTATACACCCTCTTTGACCTTCTTCATCCCCTTCAGATTCTGAGGGCAAAAATCCTCTAGTTTTATCACACCAAAGAAAGGCACCCCTTGACCCTTGCTGTTCTCTCCACAATTACTATGTAGGATAACCTGTCCCCACCTGCACTGGTCCTCCCCTGAAGATGCATTTCTACCTGGCCCATAGTAAGCTACCCTCACAGCATTCTGTGCATCCCTTTCTGAGATGCACTTACTGTTATGTGAAGTACTTCTTCAGCTTCTTGTGCCTACTCTGTCATTCTTTCAGCAGAACAAGGTGAAAAAAATGTATCCATTTGTCTAGTGATTAGTGAGGTTTTGCTTTTCCTTTTAGCCTATAATTACAGCAAAAATATGAATGTTCTGCAATGCCTGTTTTTAGAATAATTCTCTCATCTCCCTTCCTTGTAAAATTGACTTGAATTTTATTGAAGAAATGAAATCTTGAATTTAATGAGTGCAATTAGTCACATTTTCTTTTCTTGATAAGCCTCTGAAATGGGCCAGGCTTTCTGAGATTAACTTTTTACAAATGTTCTTTCTATCCCAGATCTGGATTTGCAGCTTACTCCTAGTGGAGAAGTCACAAAACAGATTGGAGAGGCCCTGCCTGTGTCATGCACAATTTCTTCTAGTAGAAATGCAACTGTGTTTTGGATAAAGGTCAGTAATTAATCTATTTCACACTCCATCTGGGTGTTCACCTCTTTATGTTACTGCTGCTACTTCAGTGTTTTGGAAGGAAGGAAGGAAGTTGTTCATTGGGCTTTTAAAGAATATTGTTAAAATGGGTCTTACGCATGTGGTTAAAATGAGATCTACTCACATTGATGACTGAAAATCAGTTACTGTAATTATCAGCTCAGCTTCCAAATGGAGAGAATTAAGGCATATTGTAACACAAATACAACTTCTGTGAAATGGTCTATACAAGGCCCTTTGAGAATAAGGTTCTTCTAAGAAGAAAAGCCCATTTGGAGGAATTTTGGTGCATTTTGTCAGAGGTGGACTTGGTCTTGGTTCTGATAAACATAACAAAAGGGCAAGGTTTGAAAGGTTAGATGGTGAAAAATGTAGCTATTGAAGAGGGTGGCTTTATATAAAACCTGTAGTGCTTGAAACTTATGGTAATGATGCTTAATGGTTGTGTATGAGCATATGTTGATCTCATAAGCCTGGCCTAGAGGAGAGCTACTTGTGTCTCAAATGTTTTATCACTCATGGCCTTGGCCAAACTACTAGAAAAGCTCAGAGCTAATAACTGATCCCATCTATGCTCTTGATTTAAAAGCAAAATTGCTCGAGAATAAAGGAGATGGCTTCGATAAATCTCCAGCAGTTTCCACTTTTCATGTTGTGTATTCAAATGTGCTTATTAATGGGGAAACAGCTTAAAAAAGTGAGGCTCTAATTTTCCAAAGCATGTGAAAACTTCTGTTGATAGGAGTCATTAAGGGGTTAATGTATTGTGAGTCTATCTGTGTCATTTCTAACTCCTGACTTTATCAGGACAATACCAGAATGCAAACAAGCCCATCATTTTCAAGTCTTCAGTATCAAGATGCTGGAAACTATGTCTGTGAAACTACCCTACAGGAGGTCGAAGGGCTGAGGAAAAGACAGACACTTAAACTTATTGTGGAAGGTAATCAAGCAGATGGTTACAATTATTAATTGTTATTTTTAAATAAAGTTGTTAACTGTTATACTGTTCTTGTAGGAAAACCTCAAATCAAAATGACCAAGAAGACCAACACAAATAAAATGTCTAAGACAATTATCTGCCATGTGGAAGGTTTCCCCAAGCCAGCAGTGCAGTGGACAGTTACGGGCAGTGGAAGCATTCTAAATAAAGCAAGTATCTTTCTTATTACTTTATTCACCAAAAACTACTGTATAGGAAGTGCAAATCAAAATCAAGGAACATTTTTGAGGTAGTGAGATTGAAGAAAAGTCTTTTTTGTTTATCTAGGAGGAGGTTAAGTGGTAGCTGTAGCTACCACGTACTTACATGGATGATTTTTTTATGATAAAGCCTTTTTGAATAGAACAAGTGATAGCAAAGGAGATCCACTGGCTACAAGCTGAAGCTGGAAGGAAAAAGAAAAGGTTACAAATGAAATATGCATTTTTTAAATGAAGGTACTTAGTCATTTTATCTGGGTAATGTGCTGATTTCGCCATTGCATAAAGAATTTGCAAATAAAGATGGAATTGTAGAACTTACATTAGAAAGCAAATGGGTACTTGATGTAGGCATTAACTGAGTGACGTGTAATGAAATTTGGCATGTGCGAATTAGAAGTTACATTCATTATAGTTCCTTAAGTGCTTTCCAGCTTTTACCCTAATATTTAGAGTTGTTTTTGTATGGTTATTCCTGTTGTTTCTCACTGGAAACAGAACAATTATGCATTCATCCTGAGGGATAAATAGGAAAAACTCATATATAGCAGGGAAAATACCTGGAAAATATGCACACTGAAGTATTTTTATATGGATTACCAAATCCCATGAAAAGCATTGTCAGATTTTGCCTTAGCAGGAAAAATAAATGAGACCTCTCTACAGTCAGTGGCTGGAAGGACAATGTACAGTGCTCTTGTAGATTCCATTACATTTCATTAGGTTTTGCTTTGAGCTACAGAAATTATGTGTAGATGACAAAATTGGTCCATTTACTCGTAGGTATAGGACAGGAATTGTCTTGAAGCTATACAAATGATTGCAAATAATTTTCTCTAGGTGTTGCATTAATCCAAGAATGATGTGCAGCAAATTTAAGGAACAACAAATTGATATTACAGTACAGGTATTTTAGGTGCTACTAGACACACGTAGCTTGGCAAAATAATGCTTGGTGGGGAAATAGCTTGGAAAGCTGGAAAACTGGAAAACTTGGAACAATTCTTTCCCTTATAGTGACATAAATGAGAAACAGCAAGATGGAAAAAAATTATTCCTTAGAAGTTTGAAGTTTTAAGAATTTTTTCACTTGGAATATTTTTTTAAATACTTGAATTAAAAGCAAATACAGAATGTTGTTAATTTTTCAGATAAAAACTTTTTTATTATTGGTCTTACAGTACACACTATACTATCTATAGATATTTTGGCCTATTTTTTCTTTCACTTATTCACATTATCATTTAATAAACCAATGTAGTATTTCTCTTGCTATTGTTTGGAAAACTGAAATATAAGTTGAAAGTTATTTCCCTCTGACCATTTTCACTGTGTAATACAAATGATGCGTGTATTGTTCTTTGTGTTTTTAAATGATACTAATCTTCATTTTTCACCTTTTCAGACAGAGGAGACAAAATATGTTAATGGGAAATTTTCCAGTAAAATTGTAATTGCTCCTGAGGAAAATGTAACTTTAACTTGCATTGCAGAAAATGAGCTAGAAAGGACTGTGACCTCCATGAACGTCTCTGCTAGTGAGTGTCCTCTAAAGATAATTTCCTTAAAGTTACAGTTTCTCATAAAGTACCCATACATGACACTCAAATGAAGAGTAGGACTGCATAGTAATGTTAATACTAAGATATTTAACCTTTTTGTCTTAAGTCAAGCAATTGTAAATCCACTGTGGATCAGTAGTACATAAAATTTATTGATAGCTTTCTACAAGAAGTCACTTAGTCTTCATGACTTTCTTGGCTAGCTACAAAAGTAAACAATATTAAAAAATAATAGTATAAAATACTACAAAGTAATACTTCATTTACAAGACAGAGATATTTATTTATTACAAAATTAACAATATCTCTTAGTCCCTAAATTACAGTTTGTTGGTATGACTTGACTCACAACAGAAATCAGCCATACTGGGCTTCAGTAATATATCATGATGAAAGGTAGTGAGAAGCTATGGGAAGGTAGGACAGAAGTTCTCAGTCAAAAATACTTCTGACTTGAATATTACAGCTTTAGATTAAGATTCTTCTAATGTATATAGTACAGTTACAAAGGAAAGGCTTCTATTTAAAGATGGGATTAAATATTTTGTTTGGAAAACACTGTTCCAGTTTCTGTCATTGCTGTAGATAGGTAATTAAAGGTGATTTTTAGGTCTGTGTTGTCTTTAATTCAATTTTAACATTTTTCATTTCAGTAAGTATTCCAGAATATGATGAGCCAGAGGACAGAGGTGGTATGTATGGTTTCCTCTCTCTTTTTTTATTCCTTTTTTTAACTTTCTAATCCCTTTTTCTGTTTCTGGTGAAAATTCTTTAGAAATGTTGCAATGCTTTACTTTATCATAGGTCATCTCATTAACTTTTCTTCTTTGCTTCAGGTGACAATAGTGAAAAGGTTAATGACCAGGCAAAGCTAATAGTGGGAATTGTGGTCGGTCTTCTGCTGGTTGCTCTGATTGCAGGTGTTGTCTACTGGCTCTATGTGAAGAAATCAAAGTAAGACTTTTTTGAAAACTTTATACTAAGCTTGAAAAAGAACAGTGATAAGAAGAGGTGTGTGTTTACTTGTTTTCATTCCTCTACAGCATTCCAGTTTTCTGGAGTGGGGAAAAGCTGTTACAGTAGGTCCACTTGATAGGAAAAGGAAACTTGGTACCTCTGGTTGGCTTGTCCTAATGCTTAATGGGACTCATCTCCTGGAGGTGGGGTTCTGAGATTTTCATAGATCATAGTAGTAATGAGGTCCTGTTTCCTGACAGCCAAGTCTGTGCTGACTCTTGCATTTAAATATAGTACTTAATTGTGGATCTTGATGTGTGGAAGTCTGTCTGGGTGTACTGGTGCTAGAAACTGCCTTCATTTAGGAATTGGCTACCTTGTTTCCTTTAAAAATGGAATAACATACAGAATAAGACTCAACCATCTCAGGGAGAAGAGAGATCCCTAATTTTTTTCTTTGAGGTTTGTTAAATAAAATTGGTAAAAATAGAACTTCTGTTGCTGAAAAAATCTAGGAGCTCTCATCCCAGTCCAGGTTTTACACATGATAGGCATAGAACAGCATTTTCCATTTTCAACTTTCTTCCTTGTCACAGAGTCACACTTCTGAAAGTAGATGGGAAGGTGTCAAGAAGTGACCATGTTGCTCCATCCTTTTGAAGCTGGCTATTACTGTGTGCCCCATTTGTTCTTGCCCCCATACCTTTATCTCCAGGGAGAGCTGAGGGCAGTCAGAAGCAGCCTTGCTGTCTGACAGCTCTCACAGCTGCTTCTGAGCAGGGGAGGTTAAGTGGCTGTGCATAACCTGCTCCAATCAGTACAGGTGTAAAAGCAGTCTTAAAGTTCAGTTGGTTTTAGTATGACCTTCCATTAAAATTGAGCCAAATGAAATCTAAAATATACCAATGGGATTTTACTGTGAACAAATGTGCTTTCATTGATGTGAAAGTACAACGAGGAATTCTCCATCTGCTAAGAACTGCTCGTTTTTTTGGATAATACACAAAGACTTTGGCTCAACCATAACTGATCAGGTTTTTGAAGCTTTCCAAATATAGAATTGTTATAAATTACCCATGCACAGAACCACGCTTGGATACTATAGAGGGTTTTTTTGGTTTTTTCGCAAAGCTTATGCTTTTTTTTGTAAAATATTAAAAGTAACAACATAGTGCTCTTCCTCCCACACTTTGCTCCTGTTGCAATAATGTCTAAGATAACTTTGTCTTTCCTTTTCGAATGTGTGAATGTGGAGTCATGAAACTGTGGTACACTGCTTTGGGTTTCTTTGGATGAGGTGGTTTATGTATCACAAGGGCAGAGAAGGTAAAATATCTCTTCTTGCACCATTGAGTAGTGTGGGGGGAGCTGACAGGAATGTAGGATATAGCATGAGATGAGTTTATGAATTACAACAATTTTTTCTGCTTCAAAGATAGGATATGGCGTAATCTAAATGGACACCAATTCTTTTCCTCATGCTCAGCTTCTCTTTCTAAAGCTCAGAGGAAAAATTAGAGCTAGAATTGATTAGACAGGTTCACTGGAAACAAAAATGCCTTTGTAGTTAAACAATAGTCTCTGTATTTGACACATGGTTGCTGGCTTGCAAACCCCTTAATTGATGTATCATCATTGACAATCTCCTGTTCTCTGTATATTTTTAAATTGATCTGTTGCTATCCTCCCTGCTTTCTGCACACCATATTTGCAGGAGCAAGCAGAATGTCAGTACCTATTCTGACAAAGTTTTCCTTATGAATCATAGCCTAGCAATCAAAGTAGACCTTGCAAAAAGCAACTTACACCTCTGGACACAACCCACCCGTCTCCATCCAGGCCAGCAGGTAGCAGTTATTTTTTGAACCCACCCTTGACCAGTAACTCACCTAATCTCTATCCCCAAAGTGACGCCAAAGGAAAGTCTGAGAAGGCAGCAGCACAGAATTTTCCAAGTCTGCCGAGGCAAGAAAAACTTTTTTTTTTTGTTATTGGTGTTGTGGTTTGTATAATCTTCTATTGTCTTGTCATCCACGCTAAGTAGGAATTATACTTGTAGCCTTGGAATATATTCACAATAAATCACTTGTACAGTTACTCACTGCCCCAGCTTCACTTGATGGAAAAGCTGATTATTGCCACATATTCTTTTCAGTGTGAATATTATCCCATAAATCAGAGACTCATCTGTATTCCACATCCTGCATCCAGCCTCCTCTTGAATAAAGAGTTGAGGCTACCTACCCCAGCATGCCTTGTTTCTCCTTCATCTGAGCAGAAGGCCAAACAGTTGTTCTCTGCAGATTTCTTGTTTTTCCAAAAAGGATGTTGTAAACTAATCTGTACTGAACAGAATATAACTCAGCACTTTAGAATATTTGTAATATTTTGGTGTCAAGCATCAGTTGAGAGATTGCAGGACACCCATGTTAGGTAAATGCTTCATATATGAAATTTTCACCTTGCCAGAAACAGCTGAGGGTACAGCAAAATGAAAGATTCAGAAAGGGAATAGTGCACTCAGCACCCTGTCCCCTGCTCTCTAGTCATGGAAGTTGGCTTGTAGTTGGATCTTGGCCCCATTTTTATCCCTGTAGTTGGGAGGTGCCCAAATCTCAAGTCACATAAGGCTAGATCAAGGCTAAAGTGGTTCAACATCCAGTAGACATCATTTCTGCTGGGCCAGCTGAATCACAGCAGCAGTCTTAAAGTTGTTTACATTCAGAGCACATCAAACTCTTGAAATGTTTCTTAGGTCACAGTAATGACAAAGGTTATTGGCATCTTTTAAAGTGAACACTTGAAGCATAGCAGTTCTGCTTTTCTGATATTTTATAGCAAACAAGCATATGAGTCAGATGTGGTGGGCCAAAGATGTAAGAAACTCACTATGTTTTCAACAAGACTCAGCATTTGTATTGGTTTTCCCTCAGTTCCCTTTCAGAGAAAAGACATAGTAACCAAACATCTCTGAAAGCATCAGCTCATAACACAAATCTAATATAAAAGTGACACAAATTAAAAATGGTCACCCATTGATGGATGACTGGAATATTTTTCTAATATCTCTGTGTTTTTTCCTACTGATGGACATTTAAAAATAATTGGAGGAGGTGGAAGGCAAGATTGGAGTAAATAAGGAGGTTGCAGCCAGTCCACACTGGGATGTGTAAAACCATTTGCTCCTAGAAAAATCATCTGCAACAGTGCAGTTGAGTGTAGCTTTAAGGAAATTCATGGCTCTTCCTTCAGCACCCAGAACTAAACAGATGTGTGTCATCTTACCTGTCATTATCACAAGGCTGGGTAACAAGGACAAACAGCACTGCACACTGTCTTCCTTAAATAGTGTTGAGGGCAAGGCCTATAAAAGAGATCAGAAATTAAAACCTTACAGCAATTTTTGGGTCACCTTTATGTAGTCTGTATTTACACTGCAGCAGGCAAAACAATTATCATGGAAAATGGTCTTCATATGACAAACAATGCTATGAACAGTATCTGAACAAGATCCATGAAAATAGTGGCACTCCAAAGAATGCTAAAAATCTCCCTTTGGTACTACTTACAGAGAGATTTTGATTAGGATTCCCTGAGGGTAATTATTTTCCTGAAGAGCAAGCATAGATAAATATTAAATACTAGTCATAATTTTAGCAAGAGCTCAGAATGATCCATGATTTACAAATTAGTTTAAAGGGAAAAAAAAAAAAAAGAAGAATGAGTAAACTCATATTTGTACAACCAACTTCTCACTCTTCAGAACAACACTATCACAAGTGTTGGCTTTTTTTGTGGAGCTGTAGATAATGACAGTGTGAGAGTGCTCCAGGTCTGGGTGAGCTGTCTTCCCTTTTGGGTAAATCCTTGGGAATATTTCTATATATTCAGACTCCATTGCCCAGCTACTCAAATATTATGAGGAAGTCGATCTTGAGTTGCAGATGGAGCAAGCTGGCAGGAGTTGATGCCCAGAAAAAGTGCTTTAAAAGGAACAGCTGTTGTTGAATGTTAAGCTGGACAAGGACCACTTGTCCTGAAGTCACCTCAGGAAGTGATGGAACCCATGTTTTGAGACATTTCTGTTACAAACCCAAGCGCGTCTGTCGAGCCCTGGGACTGGTGCCGTGCCAGGGGTGGCTGCTCCTCTGCCCTGCCTGGGGACCACACCTCCAAGCAGAATAACTCCTGCCTCTCTTAATGACACTGTTTAGATAGCACTAAAAAAGGCTGCAGCATTGTTTGTGCTGAGGTGGTGATTCTGCCTCGATAATGGCATTTGGGGAACAAAAAAAACAGGTCAGCAGGATCACTGAACCATCATAAATAAATGGCTGCATTTCAGTCTCAGGCATTGAGAATCGAAATCCATCTGGTTGTCAGACATGAAAAAACTGCTGCTGCTCTCATTTCAAGCAAGTGGTTTGTAACATCCTCCAAAAGAGTTCTGGAGCACCTGCCTCTTTCAAAGTTAGTGTTGCCCTTTAAGTCTCCCATTTTTGCCCAGGGTGGCTTTAGGAAAATAAAGGTGACATTTAATTTGGCTGAATATAGAACTAAAATAGATTACTTTAAAAATCAAAACCTGATGTCATTGCAGGGTCTCCTGACATTAGTCATTGAATCCTTTTAACCTAATCAAAGATGAGACAGTTCTCTCTGCTGTTCAGTGTCAGGTCATATGAGATTCAGTCTGATTTGGGCACTGTAAAACTGGTGCTAAGAGGCCAAAACAAAGGATGCCAGTGAGCCATGCCAGTAGTCTATCCAGTCTCCAAGAGCAGACATTAGCAGTTATATGAGGACATATGTGCACGGTACTGCTTTCTCACATCCAACTCACTTCAGCTCAGGTAATTGCCTGAGTCCAGATTCTTTCAGCTTTTCATCTCTTCCCCTATTGTCTCCAATTTTGTGAGACTTATTTATGGAAAAGACTCATTAGCCACATGATAAGCCAAATTATGTGCTCAACCTAAACCAAACATACTTTAAATTATAAACTTTTTCAATTTTCAAGGGATTTTTTTTTGAGGGGTTATTTCTTTTTTGTTAGGATTAAAGAGATTTGTGGAAGGTTATTAAGCTCACGGAAGGTCAGCCCCTACCAAAGCACTGAATTTTCTTCTTCATTGCATTTCATATTCTTCCCTTTTATTCACGTCATGTGTTTCAGGTTTTGCATACCAGAAAAATAGATTGTTACTGTGCAATAGAAATTTACCACTGTAGAACAAGTTACTTTGTAATACTATCTCAGCACTTTTAAAATTAAATTTGCCTGTAATGAAGCTCAGATGGGTTTTCAGCATGATACCTTCCTGTCAGTCACACAGATACAACGGAGGCACCCTAAACCAACAGGAAAAGATAATGCAGCTTTAAAACATTAAAACTTGTGGCCCCTCAGAAAATGACCTCCTCTAACACCGAAAATATTTCAGAGAGTTCCCTTTCAGTGAAGCCTGTGG
The DNA here is from genome assembly GCF_000277835.1 of Geospiza fortis. NCBI lineage: Eukaryota > Metazoa > Chordata > Aves > Passeriformes > Thraupidae > Geospiza > Geospiza fortis. Next base: position 2,024,597 of record NW_005054391.1, read on the forward strand.
GATTTGGGATCCAGAATCCCATCCTCTTTGGGCAAGAATCCCGTCTTCCTCAAGCTGGAGAGCATCATTTCAGTATCGCTCCCAGAGGTGGGGAGGGCTTAGGTGCATGTGCACCAGGAGCCCTTCAGAGCCAAGAACTAAGCTTCCCTGCCCCAGCAGCACTGCTCAGGGTCCTTAGCCCAGGGCAGGAGTGGGTGCAGCCTTTGCTCAGATGGAGGATGTGCTCGGGAGCACCCCTCCAGCAACAATCCCTCTCCGTGCGCTCCTGCATGGTGTCAGCGTGACACGTCCCACTCCCAGCCTGTGTCTGCATTGTACTCTGCGAGTCAGCGTCCCTCCGGGTCTGAAGCAAGGGTGAGCATATGCACCAGTCTGTCACAGCAGATCGTACTTTTCTGTAGGGGAGGCAAATTATCTGCCGATAAAACGCAGATACGATAATCTGCTTTCACACAAGGGATTTACTTTGTCCCACTCAAACATATTTGCCCGTTTACATTTTAAAAATTGGGGCCTTCAAAATGTTATCACAACACTGCAGGAATCTTTCACCTTGGCAGACAGTGAGGCTTCTCACAGATTAAATGAATGGCATAGTGGTTTTATTGTGCTAAGCTAAACTAAGCACTTAACTCATTAATTCATCACCACTACTTGCACTAAGACCTCCTATTTTAAATGAGGCATACCTCTTCTTTTCCCCCCTCCTCAAACATTTACACAATCTCATCTTTACCCAAAGTTTGTCAGTCATAGCTAACACAGACCTACAAGCCAGAGTGAGATTTTTTTTTTCAGTAGTGCCAGAATTTTCATGAATTTATTCACATTTGAAGAGCTTCCATTTGGCACGGGCTCTGAAGTCATTTACTACAAATACACAAAAGATTGCTGTGTTGATCAAGATATTTTAGCCACACTTGTAATGCTTTAGTATGCCTTAAAGCAGACTCGTGTTTATTGAAACAAGCTGCACAGTTACTTTGTCAAGAAACATGGATCTCCACAACTGGTTTAACCTTACTAAATGTCTGCTAGCTCAGAATAATTCTGAATTCCTCAAGAGGTAGATCAACACACAGAGCCCTGCTGCAATACTTCCTGTGGTACTCACAGCAGTGGGAGGTCTGGTGTCACTGGTCTATTTACAGACATATGCAAACCTGTTGCTCTGCTCAGAACAGAACTGTCAAAATTTTCTGTTTACTGTGAGGGGAGGAGGCAGTGTCATTAATATGAGTATAGAACAAAATGCTGTAGACATGCAAAAAAATGACCTTCCTTTGCATTGTAGGACAGCATCAAAACACGTAGACAAAGATCTTGGAAATATAGAAGAAAACAAAAAACTAGAGGAAAACAATCATAAATCTGAAACTTAAGAGAAAATGTGTCAGTCATCATTCCAGGTAAGTGTTTCATGTTACAGCATTAAAATCTCTTTGTCCACCATTTCTCTCTGGTGATCAAAGCTCTAGCTTGGTCTGGTGCTCACCTTCCAAAGGTGAGGCAGTGGGATCGTTTTGTAGTGTAGTTTTAGGACAGACAGATTCAAGCTTTTGGCCAGTTAAGAATCCAGAGATTCATATACAAATATAAAAAGAAGTCTGACATTCAGATGGAACTTGATACTTGGCTTTATTTTAATGCATGTGCTTGAGGAAATGAAAGTACAAATTTTATTCTGTACCACTCTTTGTGTTTATGTGAAGAGTATGTTTAGATAGAGTTCAGAAGGTTTCAAGTTATGACTTGAAATATTTACAGGAACTTCTTCCCTTACTGAAAGCAACAGTTTCCAAGTCCTTGGTCACTTTTTCCATCATTAATGTAAAGTCATGAAACTTCCTTCCCTTAGAACAAAACAATTCTCTTAGTCTAGATTTCACACACCTGTACTATGATCAGTTTTATCCTGGAAAGAGACACTATGTGTCTCTTTACATTAGTAACAGGTTTGAAAGTTTCCCCCACTGGGATCTGTATGAAGTAAACTGTTTACAAAAGGTCTGGCAGATGCCCAAGTTCTGTGGGGAATTACAGGAGCACTGCAGAGCACCAAGAGCACCACCCTGTGCTCACACATACATACACCACTGCTGCACCTCTCCTCCTAGTACCCAAGGGAGGGGGTTGGACCATTTTTCTGGCCATTTAAAATTAACACTAAGTTAACACAAGTCTGGAAACCAGCTAACCATAGAGATTTGTTGAGTTAGTCATCAAATAGTCTTAAAAATGAGGGTATTATATATTCAGGGGGGCTTGCATTGTAAGATCCTTCACAGGAAAGCTGTAGACAGCCCTGATTTTCAGTGATCTTAAGTAAATAGCACTGGATACCTTCTTGAGGTAGCAGGGGTTTAAAGCATATGGAATTATGTGGCATTATGATATTTCATATTTATATAACAAGGTTTCTTCTTTAAATGAATGCAACTGTCAATAGTTTCAATGTGTCAGTATTGTCTGAAATTTTCTAATACAAACCACAAGTTTTGCATTAAATATTTAGAATGTAATGGATTTTATATAGAGAAGTTACGCAGTATATAAGGAGATGCAGCATTGCTGTAGGCACGTTACCAACAATATCACTGTTTTGCTAGTTTGGCAAAGGGAATTGGGAATACCAAAATCATGTCCTAGGAAGGATTTGAAGATGGAAAAGAAGTCAGTTTGGATTTTGAAAAAATTGCAGCATAAACACCCTGTGTGTCTTTGCTGCAATCTTCTACTCTGTATTCCTTCAGATCAGTAGATCTGCAGAACTGAAATGAACATAAATCCCTTACTTACCAGGTAAACTTACTGGATTTAGTGGGAGCAATACCACAACAGTGATTCTTGTCATGAAAGAAAGTACTTTTCTAAGCTGCAGAAGAAAGTACTTTTCATGTAGCTGTTTATTTACAGCATAGATACTGAGTGGTTGTGATGGTTTACACATTTTAAAAAATTTAACTGTCTTTATCTTTCATATTTTCAGAGAATACATATAGACCAATTGAAGCATGAACGTGGATTGTATTTAAACATATACAAAGAAGTGACAGCTATTCATGGTTCAAGTATTAAGCAGATCATACTACCAGGTTTTCAAAGGATTTTAGACACAATTATCTCAAGCTAAAAAAACCCCACAAACTAATTTTGGCAACAGCCATGATAATAGGTCACCATGTTTTGTTCTGTTTGAAATATTTTTTTGTAAATGTCTGCACTGAAGATTTCTTTTTGTTTGCCTTTATGTAAATTTTTTACGTAGCTATTTTTATACACTGTAAGGCTTTGTTCTGGGAGTTGCTATTAATCTGATGTATAGTGTAATGGTTTTATTTCAATTGTTTTTATGACACCCTTTGAGCAGGTACATGTCTGATTCTGGTTGTAATCAGTGAAGCCTCTGCTTTGTAGCAAGTACCTAGAGTGTAAGATTGTCTTAAAGAAAATGTCAAACTCCTTTTTCATTCTTTGAAATCATGGTAAAGCAGAAGGGTGACAGCTGTGACAAGAATAAACTAAATTGTTAATGAAAGTGAACATTTAAAAAACCATGCAAAGCTAAACAAGCTAGAAGGGGAATAAAGAGTTTCCCTGAAGAAATCTGGGTATTGAGTAAGGAACACTATGAAAAATTCCTAGCCTACATACAGCTGGTAGCTGAAAAATCCTTTTCTTCTAGAGCAAGACATGCATTTTAGTGATGGTTATCAGTCATCTTTCATGTTAGCATTAGGATAAGGAACTGGAATTCTGAATTAATTTTGATTCCTTTATGTTATTCGCTGCCTTAAAGTACTGTACCTTTTCTTCTTTTCAGAAAGATACCAGTCAGAATTGGAAACTTTTTTAAAAAGTGGTCATATCAAAGCTGCATTTTTCCCACAAAAATAAAATATATATATATATATATATATTTTTTGTGTGTTTTTGTTAACTATGCTACAGATATTGAATGCACCTTGAGATAATTTTAGTGTTTTTAACTGGTACCTAATTTATCAAACAGTACATATAATTGTAACAATGAAATGTCTATGTATCTTTAGTTACATTCAAGTTTGTAACTTTATAAACATGTTTTTTGCTTGAGGGAATTTTTAGAATGGTACTTGATAAGGAAAGGTTTTGGAGTGAATGGCCAATAGAAAGTTGTATTTAAGGGAGATAAGTTTCATCTTATCTGGAAAGTTAGTTTCTAGAAGAAGGTAACAGGCAGCTTTGATGGAGAGGAACAGCAGAAGTAAGCAGAACATCAGGTTTCCATTTACAAATATCCAGGGAAAAAGTAAGTTTTTATAGACTGGTAGGCAAAAATAAATAAATAAATAAAAGAAAAAGATGGACGTTAGGAAATGTATTTTGCCACTTTTGCATTATTTAGGGGGCAGAAAACACTGTTACTTGTAAATTTGTAAAATGTTAAATGTCTGGGCAGTAGTGACTGATGTCTTAATAAAAGCTTCCTGTAGTGCATTGGCATGGATTAAATACATAAGATGTCCTATAAACTCTATGCTGTATAAAATATTAGAGGGAAATCCTGTTATATGCCTCTAAACTTTAATTTGTTACTGTTTTATTTGGCAAAAAGAAAAAAAATTATAATCTTGGTCAATATTTAAACCAAAGTAAAATGGGGGAAAAACCAAAGTAATTTGTTTTGCATGGCTAAGCCATTATGTTATCTCTGTAAATATTGTGATTTTTTTCTTTTTAGAATTTTGTTAAAAAAATTCTAAAATTTTTAAACACCTGTTTTTCGAAAATAAAACGTGAACACACAAAAAAGTTACTTTATATATAAATATATCTTTTTCTTTTTGGTGCAAGAACACTGCCAAGTGATACACTTGTTTTGTAAAAGTAAAAACAAATTCAGTGGGCATGACTCTGAACAGGAAACGTTGTACCAGAGTCCTGTGATGGAGTGTGCATCTACCGCCTCTCTTTGTTTATATCACTACAAATAATTCTTAAATACAGAGAGGAATCTTCCAAAGATAGGGAAAACTTCAAAGGGAAAGCATAGGGAAGGGCTGAAAATTTTCATACCACTGTCAGGGGAATATAGGGCAAACGAGAAGAAAACAAAGTCCTTCAACTTTCACAGCTACAGACAAAGGAATATAAACAACTCCTCGCCTTTTGGGATTCTGCTTGATCTCCTATGCACTTTAAATCGTCAGTCCGAGGAGCTGGGTTTTTCACTGCTCCGAGTTCACTATAGGCAAGTTTCAAGAACCAAGAGTGCAAAAGAATTAATGTTTCTATCCATGCCTAAACAACAATAAAACTGAAGTATGTCTTCACTGGCTTGTGTGAAATCTCAGTTTACAAGAACACGTGTGAGCCCGAGGGAAGGCGCACACCCAGAGCTCGAGCTGCTGCCTGTGGTCCTGCAAATACACCCCTGTGGAGTCTGGCTCCCAGGAAAGGTCATGGGGTGATGGGTGTGGGTTTGTGGGGCTCCTCCTGGCCCACAGCACCTGGGGACCACAAGCACTTTCTCAGCACAAGCTGGTGCACAAGGCCTTGCCAAAGCTCATTGTGCAGGTCTCTGCTTGGGATCTGAACAATAATTACCCTAGCAGTGAGTTTGGGGGGACCCTGTTCAAACCTCAGCAAGGACACCACAAGAGTTCAACCTCAGTTTACTACACACAGGAAGAAAAACAAATCCCTGCTCTCAAATGGTTTAAAAGTATGACAGGAAGCAGTAGAGGAGAGCCCATCCTCTTGCTTTACAGTCAGGAAATAATGTAATTAGTAGTGTCTGTTCATGGCTGTGCAGGAAACTGGCACTGAGCTTGGAACAAACCAGGGGGTTTCACTGCATGCTGCAAAGGCAGTATCCTGCAAAAATACCCACAGGCATCCCAAGCAGCTCTGGGAGTCCTCTGAAGCAACAATATCAAAATTATAGCTGTGCTGCAGTGGATATAAACTACAGAAACGTGATAATGGTGTGGCCACAAGGTGAGGCCTTCTGGAAAGAAAGGAAAAAGAAGTAATAGGGGTGAGCACTTTAAAAGGAAAAGCCTTAGGGACATTTTGTACTGGTTCTGAGTACTACAGCCCTCTGCTGGAGGGCTTTACTGCCCCTACTGCTGCTGTGCTGCTGGGGCTGGCTCAGAGCCCAAGGCAGGGACAGAGCTGACCCAGCTGCTGGCCAGGGGAACAAACCATCCGCACCTCATTGTCTGGGTGTTTTCCAGGATTTGCCAGCATCAACCCAGACGGTTTAGGCAATATGTTACAACTTTTTCTGGACACAGGGTTTTCATCCTGTCATGCTTTGGAAAAAAATACACAAATAGGTAACTCTAAATTCTATATCAATTAAGTAACTCTAAATTCTATATTGGTTATTATTTGAACATAACGAGACACTAATGTGAGTTTTATCTATACTGGTACTAGGCCACAAAGACATACAAAGAATGAATAAATCTAAATTTGTTGTCCTTTTTTAGGGATAAATTTTGTCAGGGAATATCCGATATTCACCTAATAGCCTCAGCGGCTGGCTGTTGCAGTGAAATCTGATTTACTTGTAGTACCACATGTAGCTGGATACCTTCCTGTTGACTTCATATTTAGACAGCCATATGTCTGTAATTATCTCAGCTAAGATTAAGCAGTGACATATGAAATGAGATCATGACCTCCTGTGTCAACCACATCTGTGCAAATGTTTTCTGGGTTTCCTTTTGACAAGAATGCATGTGCGTTCGGGTGTCTGTTTCCAAGAATCACCCAATACAGCATTTTCAGGCAGGTTTCTCCTCCAGGCAGAAGGAGCCAGGGGAGCACAGGAGGTACAAAACTTCCAGTTATGTGCTTCTAACCCCTGAAGGGCTCCCAAGATCTTCTGGAAAAGGATAACATGCTCAAGCTGGCATAACTCAGTGCAGAGCAAGGCTCACCTCAACCCTCTCCCAGTGGTCTGCCAGGGAAGGAAGGCGTTGTAGGAAGGGAGGCAGCCTGGCTGCAAACAAACCTAGCAGCCAACCCCCCACATACACCCCTTGCCTTGCCTTCATATGTAATGCAACTCACACATTCAGCAAAGATTTGCTGCATTTCAAGTTATTAGAGAATCAGAAACTAAGCCTATTACTTATTATCAAATTATGTCAAAGCCAATTTCTAAAATAAGACTAACTCCATCCACCCAGCCACTCACAAGTCTTAAAATGTCCTGTAATTCATACATTTTTCTCATTTACATTCTAAATAGAGACATTTATTCTGTTAGTAGCAAGGCATTCACTTTGATGTAGTAATGAATTTCAGCTTGAAAAGGTAGAGCCTGACAAATTATTAGGAAATTCTGTTTCTTAGTGAGAAAACAGTAATGTTCCTTTGTCATCACTCACCCTCCCCCTGTTTACCCCCAGATGTTTTGCCTCTTCTCATGCTCCACCAGGTGTTGCAGCCAAGGCCTCTGTCAGAGTCTGTTCCCTGTGCTCATTGCCACATCCCCAGTACAGATTGATTCTCTGCTGCCCTCACCATCAGTTCTTCATTTGCAGGACACCCAGTAAATATCAGCAATTTAACACAACTAGAGACATGAAATAGACTGTGAAACAGGAAAAAAAGGTAGAAACATACCAAACTTCCTCTGCTTGTGCTTCTATGTGGTTGCATCCATAGTTCTGGAATCCCCTGGAGTTTCCCTGTTTTGGGAAAACTGCACAAAAATCTAACCCACACTCCAAAGGCTCAACTGTAATACCGTAACATATATCCAGGCACGCCACTGTGCCCTTTTTTCTCATCTAACCCTTTTCCTGTCACTCATAGCATTAAAAATAATGTTAAATAAATATCATTAGGTACTGGAATGCCAGCACAAGTCTTGGGTTTAAGAATGTGACCTTTTTTCCTATATTGACTCCATGTAATTGTGATGCAAGGATTTATTGCATGAAACCCAGCCGTTGACTTGAGAGAGCAGAGGGAAGGAAGGAACATCCTATTGCTCTAAAAAGTAACAAATTAAATCATATTTAAATATAGTGACTTCTACCCATTTAGTTTTTCTAGTAGAAAGGAGTCCCTCTTTCAATACAAACCTATGTTCAGTTTCACTCAGATATATTCTACAATATAATAATAGAATAATTATAGACTGATATAGAATATAGTAACAGAGCAATGATTATATAATAAGCTATATAATAAAGCTTTTGTCAAAAGAGACCAACCACAAACCCAGAACAATGCTTCTCTCAGATCAAACTCACAGCATCCTAATCCATTCTCCCCCCCGCCCCTTGAGATTCTCACCAGAGGAGTTGACTGACTGTATGGGCACATCTCTGATGTCAGTTTGATTTCTCCAGGGCTAGAAAGCAACTACAAATTCAGCTTGTGTTATAAGTGTTCAATAATGTCTACACACCAGATCAAGAGTTTTCATTAATATCTGCATCTGTCACAAGAAGAGCTATTCTAGCCTGGACAGCAGAATACATTTAAAAGGAAGAACGTATAATTGAATCTAAATTCAGGAAATGAAATTAATTAAAGGTTCAAATAAAGCCCTCATAATAGACAAAATATCTTCACTAATTTGGTTTTGTTCATGTTGATATAAAAGCTTTATCTGGTTTTATTACTCCAAATAAAGAAAGATAACGCTCATTTCCATGAATTTAGGGAAGTAAACACACACAACAAACACAACTGGCCAAAGTGAGCGCACTTACTAAACAGAAAGAAGCAGGATATGGTAATCAGTTCAGGCAGACTTTCTGATGAAAACTGAAGCTAGCAAGATTAGCAGTGTGTGGAATACTCAGGCTTTTTTTGTCAAATGTAGTATCTATTTTTAAGTGCAATGTCTTTCTTCCCCCACTCACTGTACTTGAAATAATCCACTGTGCAGTGCAGTCCAGGTTTGCTGTTTCTTTTCTGCAAAGCACTGTATCCCAGATTTTCTCAATCCAGACCACATCAGGAACAGCAGCTGAAAAGCAGAGTTTTTCACTGAAAGTTTTACATGTATTCAAGGCAGGAATAAGAAATACAAGTTTGGCAATAAAAGTCATCAGTAGTCAGAAACTTTTGAGAAAGTCATATTTGTGGACCAGCTCCTCTCACTCTGCCTCTGACAGAAAAGTCAATTTTTTGGTCCTTCAAAAAGGGGTGTGGGAGAAAAGGGAAGAGTGAAACTGCCAGCAAATAGGAGCATAACTCACTAAAAGTTACCTTAAATGAAAGCTAAATACTTTTCCAAGTGCAAATCTTCAAAAATAAAAAGGGCAAAAAAGAATCTGAGGTAGGAATGTTGCTGTGGTCAGCAGCATCCTCCAAGGATGCAGCCCTTGGACGGAAGCACTGCTCCATCCTAATTCTTTCTCAACTGCTGTTCCTAGAGCACTTATTTAAACATCTGCTCTCTCCTCATTATGTTTATGTTTCTCTGCACTAACATGAGTTAAAAGGTACTAACAGCTATCAACAAGAAGGGATCTGGGGCTCACAGCATTCAGAGCAATTCTTTACAAAGCTGCTACCCTTAGTGGTCATCTTTAGCTCTAACAGAGGAAGCCACCAAAACTCTCCGTGTAGCTCCAGAGAGGGAACAGCCTACAGTTTTGGGCAGAGGTAAATTCAACAATTGATAAATCCATCTAGTTCCAGTTGCAGTAGGATGGAAATGCTGAAAGGAACTGCAGCCATTGCAGAAGGTGTGCAGAGAGTCAGCATTAGGCAGGTTGCATTTGCTCGCTGAGTTTTAAGGACGGTCTAATGGCTGAACCAGCTGTAGCTACTGGAGCAGGACTGGCTGAAGCACTAATCCAGCTTCAACATAGCAGCAGGTGCCAATAGAACTTCTTAAACATCTACATCTCTTCAATCAGTACAATTCAGCTCAGAGAGGAACTGAGAGGAAAAAAAACTCAAAAAACCTCTATGGAAATAACTAGACTGGACAGGATGAGTGTCTTCAATTCTAAGAGATGGGGTAACTAAACCCAACTAGCTCAGCTTCCTCAATATACATAGTACTGCCTTTATTATAATAATTCCACCTTCAGTGCAAAAACATTTGCATAAATTTACATGAGGAAAAACATTCAACTGCATTTCAAGGTATTATTAACCAATAACCCTCTTAAATGGTGTTTCAATGGACTCACTTCTTTCATCCAACTAGACCCTGGCACAAAACACAAGTGTAATAAGAAATCCAGCATAAAATGCATTACTCAGCATTCCTAGTAAGTCCACTTGAAATATGAGGCATGGCCATTTGTTGCTGGCTGGGCACAGGGCAGAGACATGGCCACAGAAACAGTGATCATGGCTGTGGTAAACAACAAAGGTGACAGAATTTCTAAGGGGTAAAACAGCTTCTGCTTTCACCATCCTGAAAAGAATTTTGGTGTGAAGGTATCACACATAGCACCCCAGTTGTGTATTACTGAGGCTCATCTACATGGGGAAAACTTTAAATTCTGGCTAATTCAGGAACTTGCACATTAGGACAGAGGTAGTGAGAGAGGAGCTGTCAGGAGCCAAGGAAATGAGATGGAACAAATAATGAAATTATTCATAAGGCATTAAAGATGATCCAAAATCATTAGAAAACCATCAAATGAAATTAAAACAGGAATGAGAATTTTACCCAAAGGAAACTAAATAATGTTTCATAGGAAGAAGAAATAAAAGACTACTCAGAAAAAAAACCCCAAACCATCTTGTCTGCAATGGCAGCTACTAAATACCCAGAGAGATTTGAAAAGATGATTATAAAGTTCCAAACAAAAATTTGCCAACCCCCTGTTTCAAAACAGGAACCATAAGCTGAAAGTAGCTGAACCAAAATATTTACATGGGCATTTGAGAGACTGGGACAATTTTGACCATGTAGGAACTAATGAGCTAAAAATGGGAATGAAAGAACTTTTACATTAAATACATCACCTTGAGGATTGCAGAATACTATGGAAGACAGTCTAAGTGAAAGAGTAACCAGACTGGTGTTTCGCATGTTTACAACAATTTCTTATCCCTTTGGGTTCCACAGAGACGCAGCCATCCAAGGTCCAGTTTCAGAAGAATCACATGCTGGATTGTTGCCTCGCGATCTGGCTTTGCTCCTTTATATTGCAGGCTGGAGATAGAACTGATAGGGACTGTAATTCTTACTGATTAATCAACATATTACTAATAAATTATAAAACAGTTTAATTAACTAACAAACAGACGACTGTTTCCAATTTACATTATTTTGCTTGCAATTACACACAGCTACAAAGCTACAATTTATCAATGCTAAATCCTATTAATTACACATAACTACTACTGAAATAGGCATCACCTTCCCTCCCCACAGCATTGAACATTAAGATGCAAGTTATCCCTCTTGGCTCTGCCCCCCTACACCAGTTCTTTCCAAAGGAGGCCTGGCTGGCAGGAGAGTGAGTTGTCCCAAGGGTTCCCTCTGACATACTGGTGGCCTTAGGCCAGTAGGACAGCTACACTAACATCTGCAAAATATCATACTCTTACTGCTAGAAAATCTGCTTTTTGTTTTTTACTTGATTTTTATCTTACTTTCCAGTTCTCCACTTCTGAACCTTCTTTGTTCTCCTTGTATCTCCTTTCCTTTAGCCATTCCTCTCCCAAATTATCATGTTTCTGATTACTGCTTCTCCACTGGTCCCAGTGCTTCTACATTTGTACCCAAATTCAGTGGGTTCAATGACAGTAATGAAGCAATCTCAGCTTTACTAGTACAGTTCCCTAACTGAGGGGGTCCTGGCAAGACAAACTCCCCTACAGCTGCCTGGTTATTTTTAGCTTACCTGCCCTCTAAGACAAATCACTCCATATGGGAGCCTTGATACCACTACCTGGATCCAGTTAAGTGCAAGCGCTTCCCTGTCATCTGCATGAGCAGTGTGCATGTGACAGCAACTTGTCACTGTGTTTCTGTTCACATCATCACCACCCTGCTCTCTCTTAGCTGATGGATCGCAGTGCATTGCCCTTAGTGTGTCCTTCAGACAATCTACAGCTTTCCTTCACAAATATTAGAATCCAAGACCTGACATTCCAGCAGGACATCTGCTCCCCCTCCCCATAGGTTAACTCGAAGTGATCTGAGGGAGGACAAAATCCATAGAGGTTATGCTGAAATGAATCATTTGTGTAGTAGACAAAGGTGGCCTGGCTATAACATAGAACAGATGTCTTTATTGAAATCCACTGTGCTGAAGTTCAAAGATGAAGAAGAAACATTGCTTTGTTCCCATCCCCTTGCCCCACAAATAAAGTTGAAGGGCATTGTCAGTGCTGGTGGTGATGATGGCAGCATCCAAAAAGTGTCCCCAGTGTCTGAAGTAACAAGCAGAAGCCAAGTTTGCTGCTCTGGGCTGAGAGCAATGTGCACCCCCTCACACTGCTGATGTCTGAGGCAGAGAGAGCAAGGGAGCAGTTGTCCTGCTCTTACATATCTGGGGCAGGGGAGCATTTTAGGCACAAAGTAAAACACCACTCAGAACTTGAATGGGGGTCTGACTGTGGACAGTTAGCCACAAAGATGAAGCAATCACCACAGATACCCTCAGACACCATTCTGATCCCTAATCATTCTTGACAGCAGGTGGAATTTTGTGTGTGGAATTAGGAGTCTGTGTTCCCTCACGTCAGAGATCATTTCCTCCCAGCACAGCCTCAGTGCCTGGAGAACACGGCAGCATTAATAGGTTTCATTTCCCCCTACTGATGCTGAACATCCTATGATTAATCACACTGTCACTGGATTCTATCCTGATGAGAAAAGTAGGCTAAGCATTATTTATATTTCTAAATGTTAGGCATTTACAATATGGTTTTAACAGTCAGTACCCTGATTTTCTGTGACACCACTTTGTATGACAAAACAGCAATGCTTTAGTATGTGACGATCTGCTGGCCATTTCTCAGAGCTGGCTGAAAGTAGCCAGGCACAATAAAAAATTTACAAGCATTATTTATTTTCTCCTTCTAAAATCTGTTCTCAGTAAGAACCCAAATGCCATTACCATTCCAGGTCACATCATGTTGGCAATTTCTCCTTGCGTGCCATGAGCCCACTCACACAGTGTGGGTGACGTGATCTCAATGCTTTCCTGTTAAAAGGGCCAATTGTCAGAATTGTTCAGAACTTTTTGAACTGGGCTATTCTGCAAATAAAGCCTTGTACAACAGTGAGTTCAGGGCCCCTCAGCAGGACATCTGCCTTTCCAACTGGTCACTCAGGAAAATGACAGCAACCTACTGGTATTTTCCCAACATGCACGTTTCACCTTATTCATTACAGTCAGAGATTTCCCTGCTCCCTTATCATTGTTTATTGTAACTACATGATTTGGTAGCCTTCTGCCTGGCTGTTTACAAAGTCCCAGTGCATATCCTGTGATACTTAGCAACTGCTCAAAGCCCTGTATCCTGGTCAGAACCTCATGAGGAAGTCAGACACTAACTATTATTCTATTAACAGTTCCTTATTGAAAGCAGAACGTCAGACTCAAGTTAATCTGTTCTGTTGACACAACAAGCTTCAAACTCCTGGCTTACTCTTTCCTAATCAGAAGCCTAATCAAATTTTACTTGTTAATATGACCTGATTATTAGCTGTCCCAGAAAGGAAACATTTTTCTCCCCTAGTTAGTCAAGCCAGGACCCTCCTGGGCACACTGCTGAAATCCAGACCCTGGCAAGTGGTGGTACAGACCTGCAGTCCTGTTTTGCTGGGCTGGGGTTTTGTCACCTCTGAAATAAAGGGTAAAAGCAGCCATGAATGAGGGAAAGGCCCAGCAAACACCATGCTTGTGGAAAGGCAAGGGGACCTCCATAGATGGCACTCTGAGCTACACTGAGCATCTCCCACATCAGTCCCAATGTCTGATGGAGCTGCAGGCTTCCCTCACACGCGCCTGTCAGGCATGTGCTGGATCACAGCCCGCTCCCCCAACCCCCCTCTGCCATGGGACAAGGCTGTTGCTGCTTCCCCTGCGTCTGGCAGCTGTTCCAGATGTGCTCCCCCTGCTCCCCTGCCTCTCCCTGCACGGAGGGGCACTGAGGGCAGGCGGCCCCTGGCTTTGCACGGCAGCATGGCGGGAGCATCCTCCCCTTCGGCACTGCTCTGGCTGCCAGGGGATGGGGAGCATCCTCCCCTTCGGCACTGCTCCGGCTGCCAGGAGATGGCCGGGGGCAGGGACCAGGAGGAAACCTCGCTCAGAGAGGCTCTGGTGGGAAGATGGGAGGGAAAACCTCATCAGACACATCAGCGAGCCAAGGAACGCAGGTGACAAAGAGCGAAGGAGGGGGAAATGCACTTCGGAAAATAAAGGAATGATCTGAAACCGCCAAAGCTGAAAAGGAGAGGAGAGAGATCTTAGAAAGCAAAAAACAGACTAAACATGCAAATTCTGACTAGAAATAAAGTAGAGGCTGGTGGAAGAGAAAACAGCACAGGATAGCACAAGCAGCTGAGCAAACAGAGCAAACCATCAGCAGCGCTGTGAAACACAACTGAGAAAGAATATGCTGTTCTGCAAAGGTCAGACAAGGAATCATGACTCAGGAGGAGCGAAAAACCTTGCTTGGAGTCTGGGGGAGATGACAGGAGATTAACATCCCAACACTTCATCTTGTTGTGTACAACCACCAAAAAAATAAATATTCTGCACTGAAAAGATACACTAGATTTGTGTATGCAAGCATTATATATTATATCACAATCATTGTAAGGTGAAACATTACAATAAAAAGAAATGGAGAGGGAACCATGAAACAGAGGAGGAAAAAAAAGCCTGATGAATTCTACCTTATGCTTGAGTTTCCATTGGCAAGCACTCAGAATGGATGAAGTGACTTTCTGGCTCTCCTGTTGGGACAATGCTACTACTTGGAGACTGGTGTGGGAGGGGAAGGGCTTCCAACATTTCTGAAAAATGTGCACCTCTTCAGAGCACAATCACTCAAAGAGGGAGCAGTGACTAAAAAGAGATAAATGAAAACATGCTCCCTCCACCATGTAGTAGCAAAAGCCCTCAGTACAAATTACTTGATTTTTTTTTCTTTTTTTTTTTCAAGGAGAATGAGTAATGACATGAGAAATCCATGTGGCAATAGATGGATGTCACCATGGATAGTTCAGGAAACAAAGTATTTTTAAAAATTCTAATTACTGCAAATCTTAGTGGATTTAAAGCATTTGGGGGTCATCCATCAAAATTAAAGCATACTGTGATTAGAGAACTCTACCAGGATGGGATACATCTTGCATTACAGGGAGCTTTCCAAATTAAAGCCAACACACAGGGAAAACTGTGATTCCTTTGAGCTTTTGCTAAAATTTCAACAAGCTGTAATTAATATGCATACTTGTAACTTGGTGGGTCATGTGTCTTTTTAAAACTTGATAATTATAATGCCATTTTTATTAATATTATTAATGCAAGCCAGTTTGTCTGATGAGAAGGAGCAGAAGCAAGTCAAAGTTAGCTGTCTGCTTCATTTAAACTCAGATTGGTAGGAATATACACTATTCCCTAGCCTGAGATATCCAATAGAGGGCAAGAAAAAAAACCTTACAGAAATGGAACCATTATTTACTGAAGAGGATTGGAAGCTGTCATCCATTGAGCAAGGCTTGGTCAACCAAACTTTGGGACATAATTGTACCTTCTACAAGATGCCAAGATAATGGATAAGGATTTCAAAGGAGTTTTATTAAAAGACAGTATTTTCCAAGCTGTGAAAGGGCTTTAGATTGACAAACATCCTCTGAAAGTGAGCTAGGAAATCAGAGGGACAGTTTAATCCACACTGCCTTGATTTAGGCTCACTACACTCAGAAAATATCTGCTGAAACACAGGGCTGCCATTTATGATGAATCAAACTTTCTCCTGTAATGTGACACCCATTTATAAATGAGCCTGTGATGCAGCAACTCAGGCTCAAGAAAAGAGGAGACAGGAGAGGTTGGCAACTCTGGAAGCCAAGCCTGCAGTGTCTCAGACTAAAACCTTGTATAGCATTGTTTGGCATTGTTTCCAGCCCTCCAGGGTCCTATTGAACAGCACCAGAACACGGGTGATGTGAGTATGAGCCTCAAGCCCACAGCCAACATCCACCCTGCAGCACTGCTCCACAGCAGCTCCCCCTCCTGTGCCCTCCCTATCCCCACAGTTTCCCTTCCCTCCCCTCTGCTGCAGCCATGGCACAGGCATGGAGGGGCTGCCTTGGGCATGCAAGCAGCCCTGCAGAAAGTCCATTTCTCCTGCGTTTGCTGCACAAGATTGCATGCACAGCACCAGTACTACTTCAGGTTTTACCACCCTGACATCACATCTTCCTCACATCAGGAGGATGTGTCTGTCCTTTGTGTTCTCTTGTGCACAGGCACAGAGGGATGGACTGAATGTGCAGGGAAGAGGGAGTTTCAGAAAAGCCCTGGGCAGGGCTGAGTACACACACAGAGCTGTGCAGATCTGATGAACTCAGCTTACCAGCAAGCTCCTTTAGCAGACAACACAGCCAAGCCCCTTGTTTTATAGGGCACAGGCTTTCACTAAGGCTTTGGTCAAACAGCTCTGAAGTGGAGAAATCACTATCCATATACTGAACTAATTCTAAACTCTAATGAGAAAGTCTTCACAGAGAGAAAGCTGAAAAAATGGAATGGAGGCAGTGCTGAAGCAAGAGCCACATGTTTGCAGGCAAGCATTGTAGACACTTCATCAGTGTTGAGTCAGCAACTAAGGCAGACAGTAAAAGTTTGGAAGGAGCATGCCTCTGGATAGGTTAAGTGCACTAGACAGTCCATACTCCATCACCAAAACCATTTTCAGAAGAGCTGTGCATCCCCTGTGAAGTAGTTCCTGGACTCCTCTTGTTTCTTCTTTTACTACCAAACCCAACCACAAGCAGGAAGATTCTTTCTATTCTCCCCCTTCCTCTGCCTTCTACCTGTTTATCTTTTGTGTGATCTCCATCCTGGAAAGCTCCCTGCAGCTCGTTTTTCACCTGATAGAAAGTGAAACAAAGACCCCAAAATCAGTCTTCCTGCAAAAGTATTTCCCCCCTGTCATTAAATTCCTTCAAACCTATAAATTGCTATCAATCTATCCCAATTATTTACCACAGTTTTATCCTCTGTCTTCACTGCTACTGCAATTCTACCTCCTTTCCACCTTATTTGGTCATTGGTCTCCAATTTGGTTTTGATCTTGTGGTCATGGATTGATAGTGATGTAACTTACAGTTTTCCTTCAGCAAGGGATTGGCACAGGTAATTAGACAGAAGGAGGAGGAAAGTACCCAAGTATTTTTTGCTTGACCCACACACTCTCAAAAAAGATGGCAGCAAATGAATGTGCAGATAACATGAGCAGTGTGTTGTCAGGACTGACAGCCCCCAGGGTGCACACAGCACTTTCTGCACCAGAGAAACCACAGCAGCTGCAGAGCTTCAATCAAAGCACATTTACAGTAAATTCTTCGTTTTCAGGGCAGAGTCAAGACACCCCCTACAGCCAAATAATAAACAAAAATGTTAGAAAAACCCTAAAATACTGTCGATATCCCATGAAAGAGGTGGCACATCATTAAACAATGTTTTCAAACAGCCTTGAGCAGCTTAAATACTCCCCTGTGGAGTTACAAACCAGCAGAAGGCAGAAACTGGATCATTTCAAAGCACACAAAAATGCCCCATTTAATTATAAAACTTAAGATTTGCTAAAAAGTGGATAAAAAAATTGTAGGGGAAAAAAATGTCAGAAAACTCGTTATTTTCCCAGCCTATAAAATTAATCCAGTTCTCTTTAACATCTTTTCTCTGCACTGCTTCAATCTGCAAGCTCTTACACATTTGAAATGGTTATTATATGCCCAATTCAGTGGGCTCCTGTTTGAAAGTGAAGGTATGTGTTGTTAACAGAGATTGCAGAGAAATGTAGATGAGTTTCTTTCATTTGCATTTTCTGACTCACCTCAGGAAGACAGCTACACCACCACAGCTTTCCTGGCTAGCACACTTTATACAACCCACATGACATGCTAATATCAGCATTTTCACAAAAAAATTTTACAGGGAACCAGGGCAGGTTGGGCTGACAGCAGTCACATCAGCACTGTTTCAAACAGCAGCCATCATCTGGAGGCAGCACAGAGCAGCAATGGCCTGATGCACTGATTGCAGAGCCCAAGCCCTCGGCAGCTGTACCACTGCCCCCACTGCGTGACTTCCCTCCCCCCCCACAAGAGTTTACCTTAAAAGATCCTACATGTTCACAGCCCCAGAGCATCCACAGAATCACAGAATCACTAGGTTGGAAGAGACGTTCAAGATCGAGTCCAACCCCATTCTAACACCTCAAGTAAACCATGGCACTGAGTGCTACATCCAGTCTTTTTTAAACTCATCCAGGGATGGTGACTCCACCACCTCCCTGGGCAGGCCATTCCAGTTCTTTATCACTCTTCCTGTAAAAATCTTTCTCCTAATATCCAACCTGTATTTCCCAGCTTAAAACTGGTTCTGTCCATTGCTGCCTGGAGAGACAGACCAACCCCCACGTGGCTGCAGCCACCTTTCAGGTAGTTTTAGAAGATGATAAGGTCACCTCTGAGTCTCCTTTTCTCCAGGCTAAGCACCCCCAGCTCCCTCAGTCATTCCTCCCAGGGCTTGTGTTCCAAGCCCCTTCTGCCTATGGATTAGGAGTTACCATTCAGGATCACGCTGCAAAGGCAACAGAACTATAGAAACAGACAAGTACGATTCCAGCCAAGAAAAAAGACAAACCACTGACACAGTTAAAAGCTTAATGGTCTCAACACAGCATCCATGCTTTGTGCAGACAAGGGCTGACTGCACTTAAAGCCACTTGCAGCGCCGGCCAGGTACTTCAGGCTGGCACAAACAGCCAGGGAACAGCTAATGAACAGCTGCTAATGAGACATTTGCTCACTGTGGAAGACAGAAGGGGCAAGAAAGAAGCGGAGCGTTTCTGTCACTGAATGTCCCTGGGCAACAAAAATTGTAAAGGAAGAGAGAGTTCACAGTGTGACATGTCAGCATCTTGAAGAGATGGGCACAGGCTCTTGGTAGCTGTGGTACTTAGGCTGCAATAGCCAGCAAGGGTGGGAAGATAGGATTTCAGAATTTCTGAGGAAAATCTTAATAACAGAGGAATCGTATCATAATAAGCAAATAGAATGGATGAGGGAAGTTTATGAGATGAACCAAGAGAAAAATATAAAGCCTGAGACTGAATAAGTTGAGGTGAGACTACCAGCCAAACAGTATAAGAGAGCTGTAAGAGCATAATTCAAAAATGTACATGTGCTTTTATTGAAAATGGGACAGGGAGAGAAAATGGATGTTCTAATTAGATTTAAAAAGGTACGCAGGCTTCCCCCACTGCCATATTTCAGGTATTTGCAAATTTAATCTAATTGCATTTTACCAATATCTACAAGGATATCTCAACACTATACATAATTTTGCTTGGTTAAAGTTCCTATGCTACCTTTCACAATTGCCAGTATAAAAAAATGGTACCTGTCAAGATAGTGTTTCCTTGTACTTCCCTATATGGCTATTTCCTCAATTTTTCCCTTGTCTTATTCCTATTTTACATTTCAATAGGAAATCTAAATATATAAATATATCTATATATATTATGCTTTTGCTTCACATTAGGGACAAAATTATTGGTAGAAGACTTGTTTTTCTATTCTGTGTTTTCCACCTTTCCTGCATCTAGTTCACTGGGGTCTCATCACTCTAACAACATTTTTGTCCAGGATCAGATAAGTAGCAAGAATGACACCAATATGTCTTTAATTTCCATGTTTTTTCTTATCTCCCAAATATGAGAAAATAAGTCATGCCAAAAGCACTGCATTTAATGTCAACATCCTGATAGTTTCTTCTTCATGGAGCTCTGTGTGTTCTGAGGTGGACAGGAAGAAAAAAATTCTCAGCAGTTAGACTCCTGACATTGAGGCAGTGGAAATTTTGTTGAGGAAAGGTCAGAGTGGAATAACAAATTTGGTTTTATTATATCAGGAAGAAGCTTAATAGAAACAAGATATGTAGATTAATTAGAACATAAATCTCTTCTAATGACTTTAGCCGAGATCATCATCTTTTAATTGCCTTTCATTTCAAATCATGAAGGTTTTTGGCATATGTACTGTATCTCTATTGATTTAATTTTTAAATCAATAGAAGTGAGTCACATAGAATTCACATAGAATTTAGTGACTTATTTTGATAGAAGACTAAGAAACAGAAATGCACACCAAGAGCTGGAGTCCAAACTGCTTGAACAGGGCTCCTTAACTATAATATAGACTTTGGATCTGCTTTTACATGAAACTTTCCTCCCTTATGTGGCCTTAATCACAGAATCATAGAATGGGTTGGAAGGGGCTTTAAAGGCCACCTAGTCCAATCCGCCTGCAATGCGCAGGGACACCTTCCACCAGAGCAGGATGTTCAGAGCCCCATCCAACCTGGCCCTCAATGTTTCCAGGGTTGGGCATTCACCATCTCCTACAGCAACCTGTTCCAGTGTCTCACCACCCTCACTGTAAAAACCTCTTCCTTCAATCTAATCTAAATCAATCCTTCAGTTTCAAATGTTACCTTGCCTGATCTCAACAGACCTACTTGCATCATACACAGAAAGTCTGGATAAACAGAAGAGAGCTTATTCAAGAAAAAGAAAGAATAGTTAAGGAAGAAAGAAAACAAATTGCAGCCACATGATGAGAAGTTCTGTCCCTTGGCAGAGGGACACAATGGCAAAAAAATAATTGCAAATTGCAGATGCCATTATTTTCACCTACTCCCTGAACTTTTCATGAAATCTCCTG
>NW_005054391.1:2045532-2080339 GCF_000277835.1 Geospiza fortis
AACTGATCAAGTTCTTGTCTTTGCAAAGTGACAAAAAATCACCACATAACAGAGCTTGGGAAAACAACAAAACTGAGCCTGCAATGCTTTGTTCCATCAAACTGGCCTATCTGCCAATGCTCACAGTCCAGCTGTATAAAGGGGAAATTTCTTACTCTCTAGAAATAAGAAGGACTAGGTGTTTTGCAGCTTCCAGTTTGCCATCTCCAGCATTGCACCAACTTTCAAGAGCACAAATAAATGAGCTACACTTATGATGTGTATTTAAATTCCAATTATCATACAATTAAGCTACAACTTTGCTTCTCGAGAAACAATATGCTCTTACAGCATAAACAAAACATCAGCAAAATTACTGAGATTGTTTCTTAGAGACATAAACCATTTTCATTTCTTACTGCTTGCCACAAGGATATTGCTTTACATCCAAAGGATGCCTCTCTCTATGTATGTGAGTTCTGGCATCACCATTCCTAAAATAGCTTTCGAAGCATTTTTAAAACTATTCTTGTGGAACCTCTTCCCCCCTTCTTCCCCCTAAATTAATCTGATAGGGCTTTCATAAATAAACACAGTCTGCCCTTCACAATGGGGAAGGGAACAGAAACCATGGATTTTAGTCAACAGAATTTAAAGGAATTAAATCTTATCTTAAAATATTTGAAAATAATTGTCAGACCCCTCCCCCTCAAACCCAGACAACCAAATATCCTGCCATTGTCTTTATCTGGTATTTTTAGTTTCAGTCTCACAGTCCAGCTCGTCTCTAAACTCAAAGGCCAGTCCTAGCAACATTTCCTCTTGTCAGGATATGGCTTTGTAAAACTGATCCCCTGGTTTGAATAAGGCTCAATTCATTGATGTAAATGTAGAATGCAAAAAAGTGCCAAAGTCTTAAGAACTTTCCCCTTCTTATTCTCCAGCCCAAGAAAGCCCACTGCCGCTGCAGCTTCAAAGTAGCTGACATGCAGCCCAGAGACCAGGCAAGCATTTCCTAGCTTATTATAGGCTGGTTCTCTGGGAGTGTCTCTCCCTCTACAGGTTATTCAGTAGACATGCAAATGAAGTATTGTCCAATTTGTTCCCAAGTTTCTTACAGAAATGCAGAAGCAGTGCTCTCCTTTGTACTCCCCTAAACTGCCCTACTGGCCTGGCTCACAAATCTCTGCAGTCTCTAGATGTGTTTCTGTATTTAAATAGAGTGAAGTACACATAAACTGTATTTCTTGAGTGACAGAACTCACACAAGTTTTGCTAGTACTACATAAAATAAAACCTTTGCAAAGAGATCTCACTAAACCTCTGCAGTTTAGAGAGATAAATTACAGAGACATAGAAGTAGAAAGAGGGCACCTCCCTCCACTGCCTCTCCCTTCTGCCTTCTACATACTGGAACACCAACCAAGGCCAGAGTTTCTCTGGATAAATAGGGTTAAAAAGCAGTTATGGATCTTGGGTGCACAGGTGGTTTTAAGTGCAACAAGAAATCTTAAAATATGTCGGATGACAAGGAAGTCACTTTTGAAACTGGACCACCTGAAACTGAGGTATCATAATTGCCCCACAGATAATTTCATTATATTTGGGCAATAACAATTTTCAGCATGCTTGATGGCTGTATGATTTATTGCCAGTCATGAGCATAAAGTATAGTCACAGCACGACTGCTCTGTAGCTGGAAAATTATTTCCACAACTGCACTTAAAAGTGAAACACAGATTTCAATTCTGAGAAAAAAACCCCACAATCTCCCATTTCAAAGTAACCTGTAAAGTCTCAACACTTTCCAGATTTAACAGATTAACAAATTGGGCTCAGATACAAAACTGCCAAATGACAAAGTTTTCTTTGCTTAATCCTTCATCTGTAAGACTTGGCGAACTTTCTTACTATCAGTTTCAAACCACCTAATTTTGTGAATCTTTCTAAACTTAGACATCAACTAAACATGTTTTCATTAGAATATAAAGAACAAAAGAAAGGCCCATTCTTTCTGAGACTTGTTAATTTAAAGCAGCATAAAATGGAATTATTAAGATGTATTACCTGCCACCATTTGTGTTTTAGCTGATGATGGTATTTACACTTCCTATTTAGTTATGGAGAAAGTTTTTCATCTTGAATGAACCCTCTTCTGTCTTCCTTCTGGTTTTCTTTCCTGCAATTTTTTCCCCATAAGGTGATTTTCTTCATTTTTTTTCTTTTCTTCCTTTGCAGATACCTTTGTCACATCACTCCTTCCCATTGCCTCTGAGAAACCTTTTTATCCTATTGTCACTGACGTGCCAACTAAAGATTAACAACAAGCTCTTGTTCAAACAGTGCTGAACAAGCACCAGTAAGTTGGCATCATTTCAAAAAATATAGGGAGCAGAAGTTTTCCTACTTGTTTATTAACCAATAAACAAATAAACAAAAGAAAAGAGTTGGAGCACATGCAGCTCCCTCACTGCTGAGTGCTAGCACCTTTCTGTTTATAAACGCACATGCAATAGCTTCCAAAATCTGAAAATAAAAACTTCTCCACCATAAAACCTATTCTCTAAATAAATAAATAGATTTAAAAAATGCTTCTCCTGAAATTCCTTTTCTCCCACAAACATGCTACTAACAAGTCAGGCAACTAGACTCACTCCCTACATCTCACACAGCCCTCCTGACAGACTTTGCTACTGTCTTGAAACGGAAACCAGGAAGCCCCAAGAGGCATGATATTGCTGTAACAGAGAAAGCCCAAATACAACAATGATAAAGTATCAATAATACAAGGTCCCATAAGGCAGATCACTGAAAAATAAATTTCAGCTCAATCAACCAAGGAAAATCAATCAACACTGCTAAGGTAGTTGGTACATCAACAGGAGTCTGCTTATGAGCTGTTATTCCACACTGCTGTGCTCATCACCAGCAAGGAATGAGCCTTTGTCCTGTGCACCCCATCAGAGGAGATGAGTGCACTTCATGAGGCAGAGTACAGCAGCCACTGAACAGGCTTGGCAACGGCACAGGGTTCAGGACAGGTGGAGTTTTACAGCATTATGCTCGTGACACCACACAGGAATACACCAAGTTCCACAGCTACAAAAAGTGCAAAGCATACCCACAATATCTTGGCATGAAGCCACCATCAGTTTTAACTTTGTCCCAGGCCTTTACAAATTGTCATGGAATGTTGATAAAAAGGCAACCAAGAGCCAGTCTGATGGCAGATTCACAGCCTGCAGCAATGCCCTGGTCAGCCAGTATCCTAAAAACAGAGCACAGATACAATCAAGGCTCTCTAATCTTGGAGCGATCTTGGAGACTGTTTACTCAGCAACACCAACACATCAAAGAAAGGATGCCAATGCATGAAGACAACTCTGTGTAACTCCAAGCAAGGTTTGTTGATTGCTAATAGTTTTCCTGCTTAAGCTCAACTCAAAACACAAAAGGCTTGAAGGGCCTGGAAACCTCACTTCAAATCACAGGTAAAAAATGTCTCTATGACAACTGACTGAGCAGATTGCCACAAAGAATTTCAGAGCCGTGCCACAGACCACTGCAAGGGTGGGGGTGATATGGTGTGTGAGGAGTAGTGGTGTGAGGGCAAACACTAAAATAAGGGCATTAACTATGGCACAGAACACTCTGGAATAATACAGGCAGGAACATAAGGCCCTTTTCATGTAACTGTGTTCTGCCCCAAGAGTGGCAAGTAATATTTCCCCCACTAAAGCACACCCTTGTACACTACAACTCAAAATTCCCCGCTCCACTCTGAAACACTTAAGTTTGCACCAAATATCAGATCTTTTGTCATCTGATTCCCTTGACTCCTGCCTCCATTACACAATATTCCTGCTCCTCCAGGATAATCACAGTTCTAGCACCTCCTTGCTCAGCCAGGTTGAACATTCTCAACCCTTCCCTCACCATCCAGCCATCCTGTCTCTGGAGGATCTCATCCAGGGAGGCAATCTACACTTCTTTGAGACTCAATTGTTAGAATTTGGGATAACTATAATATGTATCCTCCCATAGGCAGAAGCATGCAAACCCACAAACCTTCTACCTCTGGTTCACCTAAAAAGCTACAAAATTGTCATCAACACAGGTAACTTACGGGCAAGGTTACCTGACAAATGAGGAAGTCTTTTGGAGGCCATTGGTGGAATAATTCAGATATAGTGGTGGAATAATTCAGATATATACCTTCTCTGTGTAAGAACTTTCAAGCTGCATGGTATTTCTTTGATTTCAAAGGTCAATCTTTTATCCCAACCACTCATGGTAATCAATTACCTTTATCTGCAAGTAAGTTTCCAATTTCACTGACACATCTTATAAAATTCATCCCTTCCACCTGCTCCTCAATTAGTACTAAAAGTAAGCAAATGTTTTTGTGAGTTTTCAAGATACAAACCAAATTCATTGGACAAATTACTTAACTCCCATATATTTAGACACAATTATTCTCAAATAGAAGGACTGCTACTAGCAGATGTCATCTGCTAATTTCTTTTAACATCTCAGAAGCAAAATTAGGATCTGCTGAAGTAAGAAGTGGATTTCATCTTCATCCCTGACAAGTAAATCATGAAACACAAGAGTGGTCTTCCAGGTCAAGAAGGGAACAGGAAAAAAAACTAAAACAGTGATAATAAAGAAAACAGGCTTTCTCACAGAATTCTCAATCCATTTTGGATGACCATGCTCATGGGCCATTTGGATACAGTGCAGGGGATCTGTATAATCACTGAGACAGACAAGGCCAGCAAAACACTTTATGAGTGACCTCAGAAAAAAATACTGATGTGGTTGCAAGCTGAGATAGGAAACTGTGGTGTCTGTCATAATGGAGGAAGGATGTGCTGGTGATTGATGTCACTGAAGACATTTGGGGTGGGAGAAGAAGATAAAAACAGGGAGAGCAGATGAGGATGCACAGTAATGCATCCATTGTAGGACGAAGGTCAGGCTGAACATGGCTCAAGCTGAGATGTAGGAGAGCAGGATAATTTAAATTTTAGTGCATGAGCCTAGGTAATAAAGGTACTACTGACAACAGCCATAGAGAAAAGAGAATAAAAGCTTTTAAATTAAAGTTCAAGAATTTCATATGGATCACAATAAATTGGTAACAAAAATGTAAACGAGAGGAAACACTTGAGTCACATGTTCAAGCAAATTAATAGCTTCAAAAAAACTACCAGCCACTACCTTCAGGTATTTCTGAAAGGCTAATGATGTAAATTTACTAATGTTTGTAAAGAATTTGAAATTCAATGACACTCCATTAGCAAATTAAAGAGAGTTCTCTAAGGGCACTTTCTGCATTGTGGTATAATGAGAACAAGGGAGCAGATATTACTTTCAGTGCCCTGATCACTACACAGATGCACAGAAGCCAAGCTCTCTATTTTGGAGTAAATGTATGCACCTCCCCAGCTACACAGGAACAAAAAAACTTGCCTTGTAGAACATGGGTGACTGTAGTAGCTTGACTATTGTGCAGATTCAGCTACCCAAAAGAGCAGGTATTTTGTAACATGATTACCACATGGTCTGAACGCCCCAGGCTGGCATCACCTGGCGTTCTCTCTCCTCCACACTCCACCAGACCAGCCCACACATCTCAGCGTACAAACACACATCCTTCAAAAGCCAAGATGATGAGCTTGAAAACAGAGGTGTTTCCACTGGAATCCTTATAAAGCTTTTGGTTGTTTTGCTAGCATGCAAACACTGAGCAGAATGCTATTTCACACTTCCCTCTGCTGCTAAAACCCTGGCATCCTGCTCCTAAACACTGTGCCTTCTAAATAAGTCACAGTGTCCTCAGAGAAGGACACTCCCCTGGAGAAGAACACAGTAACTGAGAACTGGAAAAATCATAAACAAACACTCCTTTCTGTGCACTAGATCTCCAGGCAATTCACACTAGCTAAATTTACATGGCAACAGCAGAGAGGGGCTTGGATTGTTATTACAAAATTATCTCCTTCTGCCTAGTTACCTGCTCATCTCCCACCCTGCTGGCTGCTGTGGCACTTACTGCAATAAAAGATGCTGTTTTCCAAGCAGTACTGTTGTAGTTGGACTGGCTGATTCCCGAACAGATCCAAACAGACGCAAGCAGCTTCACAGTGAGATCACTACTCAATGGGTTTGAGAAGATCACTATTCAGTGGGTTTATGCTTTTACTTCTGGCAGGTCTGTGAAGCAAGAATCTTGTCCCAGTTCACATTATTCCAAGTCTTCTAAGTTCCTTGCAATGTTGAGAATGTTTATGCATTTAAGTTTCACAAATTAAAGATTCATTTTTTGATTTAAGATTAAGATTTGGGAGTTAGCATTTATTCTGAATAAGAATTTCCACTGCTAGACATGAGACCATCTAAGGCCAAATGGAATGTTCATATGTCACAGTAACACACAGTGTTTTAAAATCTAAACTTATCAATTTCCTGATGGAAACTTACTGAAACTGATAAATGGAGGCAGGTGTCTCACACAGAATAATGACTGGGTCTATCAAACAAAAATTCCTGAAACATTCCTAGAGCACCCAGCTGCTAACATTTGATAGTAACACAATAAAGTAACACCTAACTTTCACATAAGAAGAGTAAAAATGACAGAAATAGGCACCTGTAGTACTAAAGACAAGTATCCCAAACAGGGAAATTCTCTAATTAGCAATGTGACCAGTGACAAACACAGTGGACAAGGATTTAACACACTGAAGGAAGTACCATGAAAATCTCAGCACTGAAGGTCTAATCCAAGTGCAGGGAACAGTGTTGAGGCTTAAACAGCAACACTTGTATTGTCATGCATAGTAGAGGGGTCCGATTTTCTAAACTTTTTCCAGAATGCTGGGATACAGTAATAGAAAAAAAAAATGTTTTACACAGCTAAAATATTTTTTTGACATTAAGAGTATAATGCTTGAGAATGTAAATGCACAGGATATTAAAAAAATATCAGCATCAGTTATCGTAATTTTGTTCAGGAAAAAAATCCTGCAAATACATATACAGTTGGACTATGTGTTCACCACTTTGGATTCTAAATATTTAATGGTCAGCATCTTTCTGCTATACAACTATTACATGCACATTGCAAAATTACTGCCAATTTATCAATTTTTACTACTGAAATTTAGAAATGAGGTAATGTATGGGGATGAAAAGTACATGTCTCAAAGCAATGATTCACCTTATTTTAGAGCAAGGCCTCATTTTTGTGGCTTACAAAACAAAGTTTTTTAAGGCCCTTACACAGGACAGGCTATGTTGCTAAAGCATCATATGAAAAGTGGTAATATTAAATAACAGACACAGAGTCTTGAAAAATCATGGACCAATCCAACATTCTCTTAACATTAATTTTATAAAATACCTTACATGAACAGATAAAGAACTTGAGCATACATAATAACCAAAATTTAAAAAGAATGTTGAATAAAATATAAATTAATTGAACACATCACTAAATTTGCCACATTAGACAAGTTTATAAAAGGCATTTTTAGATAAAATAGTTATTTGAAAGAAAATCCTTCAAAATGGAAACTGCTGAAGTCCTTTTTCAAGAAGTCACTCCTAAAAGCGCTGTATTCCAGGTCATCAGGTAGCACCTGAATGTGCTTTGAATACGGTGTTCATTTGCTTCAAAATTTGTTAATATTTAAGACACAAATTTCAGGTCAGAGATGTCAGTGCAAAGTAAAGCTTCAAGCTGAAAACGAGAGAAATACAATAGAAGAAATGATCCTGGTACAAAATTTCCTAAATTCACATTGTAAAAAAACTGTGCCAGATGCACTCTTAAGATATTGGACATTAACAAATTTTACCAGTGGCCATTTTAGGGTTCCAGACAAGCCATTAAAATGGCTAATTATACTAGTTTCCTTTACCACAATTTAAATTTTTCCTACACATAGCCTTTGGAAAAGCTCTGTACTGCTGATGTCCACTTGCTCTGCTCAACTTCTGATTCAGTCAATTTGCTTAAAATACAGTACCTTAGCCAAAAGGAGAGAAAAGGTGAGGTCAACAGACAACACAAGGATGGTCTAAAGACTTCAAATGTTTCTGAGTTTACCCAACTTTGTTCAACCAAGCACTCTCATTCAAATCAGTCTTCCTTAAAGTTATATAAGTGCATAGCACACTGCCAGGCTAAAACCCTTAAGGCTTTCAAAGGTTAAAAATATGTTTAGAGAACTATGTCTTTAGAGAACTAGACTGCAGCCAGATTAATTTATTTTAAGCCTATTAATTCCTGCAGAGTAAACATCAACACTCTAGCAAAGCAATTTTGCTGTTTGACTTTAACCAGAACAGGTCTGAAACAGTCTGCACGTTCCACTATTTAGAAGTGCTATTAGCACACTCATTTAAAGATTAATGGAAATTTTTTCAAGTTACCACTCAAAATATTGCTAATCAAGTTTGTTTTTTTAACACATAATAAAAAAAGTGTCACTGGTGGTCACAACCAGAAAGAAGGAAAACTTTAAAAACCTTAATCTATCAGGCAACAGTTCCAGCCTCTAATTGAAATATAAGGATATAATTTATACTAAGCTGCTGCATAAAAAGGAGAAAATGGGTTCTTCATTACAATTCAAAATTTCAAAACTCAATCTGCAGATTGTTTGTTCGTCCTTGTAAAGAGCTCTTTTTTTCATCATTGCTATGCTGGCAGTTATGCTAGAACCTCATTTCAGTAATTCCAGTACAACCAGAGTGTATAATTTAATAGCTTGAATTTTCAATTTACAGCTAGCTAAAATGCTACAGTGATGTTGCAAACAAACCAAATGAACAACAGGGTTCCATACTATACAAAACTTTCTCCCAAAAAAGAGGAAAGAGATTAACTTGAGCCAAAAGCACAGAATATAATTTACACCAAAAGTTTTCCTAGGCTGTACTTGAGGAATGAACAATTACAGGAAGATGTACAAACTCAGAAGCATTTGCTTATATCCAAATGCTGTAGCAGCTCTTCCCTATACCCTGTATTCTCCTGATCACCTTTTATCACTGACACAGATTAACAATATCCATATTATGCTTTTTGATGCTACAAAATAATTTAATTAGTTGTAAGAAAAAATTTTTCACGAAACAATGGGATTTTGGAGATAGCAGAGTAATTTCCAACGGGTGTTCTCAGTTACTTCAAATCCTGCAGTTCAGCCACGTGCTGTCTTCAAAACATCTTTACAACAAACGCACTGGCTGATGAGATCTAGCACTTGCTCAGAGTGAAAGAGAACACTAACAGCTGAAAGGGAATAATGAATATATGCTTCACACCCGGCCTGGCACACTGAAAATTTTCATATACTCATCACATATCAAAATGAGAAAAATATTCTAAATACCATGTGGGTTTTTTTATTTGTTCAATAGTATTAGAAGAAAAATTTCAAAGTTTCCTAAAAAAACAAGAAAGCAGCAATCTTAAGAATTTTTCTGGAAATATTTGGACTCAACTTGAACATACTCAGAATAGAATTGTCTTCTTTCTCTTTTTTTAAAATCAGGAAGATTTTTAAATTGGCTTGTATCAATTTGGGCTCAAAAATGAAATGTCAAAGTTTGGAGTACCACTAACCAAGTAAAGCAAAAATGTATTTCCAACTAAGCAGCTGGAAAGTGACTGAATGAATCTGGCTGTTAAACACATCCTTGAGGATTATGAAGTGTACAGGGGAGAAAGGAGGGTATTAAAAAACTTTGCAAAAAATATTGCTACAGTAGCATTAGGAATTAACAGTGCATCAAAGATTTAAAGTTTCCAACTTAATACAAACTGATCCAAGCCACAATGAACCACAGGATAATCATTCAAACAAAACATTAACTGCATTCTACTTTACTGAATCTAGAACTGGAATTTACCTGAATACCTTTAATATAATTGAAAAAGATTCCTTTTAGTCTTGCCATAAAGAACTGGTGCCATTAGTGTGCAATCAAAACACAGTATTATCATGTGCATTTGGATTTTTTTTAAACATCTGCAATCAAATACTCAATTTTGAAAGAGATTTTACATGTGAGAACTCAGTATCACTGCTGCATGAAGTGTTTTATTTGTTGGTTGGGATTTTTTGGTGGAAACTGTATATAAAGACCTTGAGACTTCAGGTCATGGAATTCTTGTTAAACAGAAAGCTGCCCAACATTACTGTCAAAATACCTTTAAAAAGGCAGTTCACAGAATAATGTGTTTTACATTCAGATATCTCCTCTTTCAAAAGCAAAGAAATGTCATAAGAAAAATAAAATCAGTAGTGAAGGCCACATACTTTTTGCATTTGATGAGCTAAAATGCAAAAAACAATTAAAGCATCTTGTTAAAGAAAAAAAAAAAGACCAAAAGAAAAACAGAACTCCTGGAAAGCGATGATTTAGTTGATGGAGTGGTCAGCATGGAAACTGTTGGGAACGCTACAGCAGAACTGACCACAAGTACAAGGGAATATGAACAGGACATAGTACAGGCACAAACTAGAAAACTGTAACTTGCCAACTTGTAAACAAGAAAAAGCATTTCACAGATTAAAAGTTCTAGGGAAGTAAACTTTTTTTAAATTATTTTGTAAGTTCAACCCTGATTTAAAAAAGTATGGCTAGCAAAAATACATAAACCTCAGCATATTTGTAAGTCTTGATCAGAGCAGCCAGGAGCCTTTGATAAACGGCTGGAAACAAACACCCTTCTGCTAAGGATGAATAAAAATATTCCATTCTGTTCTTCCTCTCATTCCCCAATCCACATGTGTATCTGCAGAATTCATATGCTCCAAGAAAATCTTGATGCTGCTATAGATTGAGACGCGGAGAGACTGGTGGAGGAAAACAGACAAACTCTCTTAAAATACTGCGGGCCACATCAACATTATTCTGGGCAATTTCAAGCGCCCTCTTGACTTCTTCAAAGGAATAGCCCTCTCCCATAAGTTTTGCAATTTTTGCATCCACATTTTCCGTGGAACTGTCAGAGCTGTATGCTTTCCTGTGATGTATTTCTGGTGCAGTTCTCCGAGGAAGTGGTTTAGGGGGCCTGGCTGGTGCTTGTGAACCATCTGTTTCAAATAAAAGAGAAAAAATCATTATAAATTGGCCTAAGACTGTGTTATAGCTGGGATGAACCCCATGAAGCTGTTTTAAGAATAAAATTCTAAAGGAATATCAAGAAATATTTTAGTTAACCAATAACACTCATTTTAAAATTTGGACAGAAGCTGATGTCCTAAAGAACATCCAAAATGGAAATAATGTAGCAATATACTATTTTAATAATAATATAGGAACACGCAATTTACAGTTTGGATTGGAAGAAAAATAAAGTACAATGGAACAGGAGAAACAGTGAAAACAGCCAGTCAAACTCTTAAAGGCTTTCCACTCTCAACCCACAATTTGAGAATATCTGAGTTAAAAAACAAAACAAAACAACAAAACAAACTAATAAAAAACCCAGGAACAAACAAAAAGCCCAAGGAAAAAAACCCTACAAAAACAAACAAATGAGCAAAACCCAAACACAAATTGGATTACAATTTTATTGAGGACCCTAAATTGTGTAGAAGAGGAATCCAGACAAATACAACTGAAGGAGAAAAATCCTTATTGGTCCATCTTCTAGATTCTGTTCATTCAATTGCTACTCGTGTCATGCACAGCAGCTAAACATAAGTACATAAATACTTTGGTTACTCCAAAAGACTTCCAGCCCTATTATTCCCATCATGAGAACAGAACACGCTCCTTCCTCTCCAGTCCTCCTTTGGAAATATCTCCTGGTTTCTTATCTTCTATGGAAAGGTTACCTTCACAGTTAATGCTGGTGACTAAGAATCATGATGTGCTGGTGAAAAAAAGCTAATATTCAAACTTGCTAATCTTCTCAGAGTCAAGAGTTCTGTGCTCAAGTAAACTTGGTACTTTACTGAAACGCCTTTATCCTCACTGATTCCACAATAAGAAGCTTAAATACAAGCAGGCACAGCGCAGAAAACACTTTCAAGAGCAAAGCATCTAAAAAATTAAAAAGTCTTTAATCCTTCAAAAATGGTTTTAACAAGTCCTATCAACAGTGACTTTGATAGATAAATTAGAGGAATTTCTGGCTGTGATACTTCCTGTTTACTTACAGTGAGAGCAGTGGCATTTTCCAGTGTTAAGTACTTCAGAGACTGCTCTTTAGGCATGGAAGAAATGTTATATATCCAGTATTCTTGTTGTAACCTTATCATAACACTGGACAGAGAGAACTATAATTCAACCAAGTGCATTAAACACTTCAGATAAATGAAAGCCGTTCACTCAAGAGCATGTTTAATGCAGGTGTATTTTCCTTTCAAGTTAGTTTTCCCATCAATTTGAATGCATATTGCTATAAAATTTAATTCCACTTCTTAATTCAGAGAGTTAATATTACCCTTAGCAAGATGGTGATATTCCTATGACAAATGGATGAAAGAAATTTGATTAAACATTTACAGTAAGGGGCCAAGACCTACAGATACTAAGGGCTACTTCATATTTGTTTTGATTTTTTTCTCTCTGAAGATAAAAAGAATTATGTAAATGATAAACATTCTGAAGCAGATCCAAACCTGCTATGAAGGTGTGGAAGATCCATGAAACACTTGTCTGAGAAATTAACTATAGCTCAGGAAATGCAGTTAATCACTAAAAACTGAATCAGAAACAAGTTCAAATTTCTCACTTCACTTATTTTGGTAAACTCAAGACTGCAAAAGAATAATATTATTTATCTTTAGAATAATGGCACATCATTTAAAACCAATAATTTTTCTTTCACAAACCTTCAAGCTGTTTTAATATGTACATTCCATTATGGACTTCATTTTTATACAGTATGAAACAAAATTAAATTTACAAACTTTGCATTTCCCCTGGGCTTGAAGTACAGAAGAAATTCCTTATGCATAAATCAGATCCTTCCCTGTGCTTGTGTTACATGAGGATATTTTTGCTTGACTCAGCCTAATACAGGCTTAAAACTGAAGTTATTTCGTGTTTAAAATCTTCACTGAGGCTTTCTAACAAACTTTATTATGCAGTCACATCATTTAGAAAGGTAATTTTTAATTCTGTCAGCAGATTTGAAGCACAGGCATTTTATTCTACTACAGCAACATCTCTCTATGGTACAGATACTCTGAGATCTTCAACGCTCTCAATTCCCATTATTATTTTTTTAAATGCTGACATCTCTTTCAATATCTTCACATCCATATAAAATTTCAGCTAAAGCTGGGTATCATATTGGATCCTGAGCTTAAAGATACTAAGCCTAAGCTGCATGTCCATCTGGACACTGAGATAGAGGTATTAAGCAGAACTTTCCCTCCCTACCTCCCACCCTCTGATGTTTCAGCCACCACAGATGTCTAACTAAGAATTCAAATAGATTTTCTAACTGTGCAATTCAATTAACAGCTTCTACCATGAGCAGCTTCCCGAACCGCTCCTAGTTCTGTAATTCAGGACTAGATTGAACCCTTAGGTAAGGGGTTAGTACAAAAGCAGACACAGGCTCATTTAGTAAGTGTCATAAAGCACAGGAAAGTGGTGAGAGCTCTATGGTACAGTCGGAGAGGCTGCTTGTAACAATGCCAACCGTCTGTTCCTCTCTGCTGTAAAATGCCCTTCTTTCCTTCCCTCACTGCTTCTCCTGGATTCCTCGGCCTTTCACCAACAGCCTGAGGAGCATCAGAGAAGCAGGTGACCAGGGCTTGTTGTGAAGGCCCTCTGTGGAACAGTGGCAAGCAGCTACACCTCACCTAAGTGGGGTGCAGGAACACGGCACACCCAGGGGACACGTGCTCAAAGGAACTGAGAGAGCAGGGAGAAGGTGAGGGAAGGTCCCACTGCACATGCTGCTCCATCAAGCGGTTAGGCATGATCTTTGTACTTTGCAATACTGTGGATTACATTATTTCCTCTAGTGCTAACTGAAATAAACCCTGGAATAATATTCTTGTAAAAGGAATCCAAATTTGCAAGTGTCTTCATAAGGCCAACTGAGGGAATAAATGAATATGCAGCCGGCAAATACATTAACCAATCATTTGAATCTGTATCTTACAGAATAGCTAAGTTCAGCAAAATAGAGCAGACATCAATTAGAGGCTTAATTTTCTTCTTTCTTTCCCTCTTATTATTGGCTGTGCTTAGGTAAAATACTCTAATTATTAGCAATATAATAGAATAATAGAATGGGTTGGGTTGGAAAGGACCTTAAAGATAATTTAATCCTGCACCCCCTGCCATGGGTAGGGACACCTTCCACTAGACCAGACTGCTCAGAGCTACATCCAATCTGGCCTTGAACACTTCCAGGGATGAGGCATCCACAGCTTCTCTGGACAACCTGAGCCTGTAAAAAGTCTCTTTCCTGCTTTGTTCTACGCTCCCCTCATGTACTGGAATGCCACAATTAGGTCACCCCAAAGCCTTCCCTTCTCCAGACTGAACAATTCAAATTGTCTCAGGCTTTCCTCACAGGAGAGGTGCTCCATCCCTCTTATCACCTTGGTGCTCTTCTCCAGACTCACTCCAGCAGGTCCATGTCTTTCATATGCTGGATGCATTTCTGCAGGTGGAGTCTCATGACAGCAGAGCAGAGATGCTGAATTCCCTCCTTTGCCCTGCTAGCCAACTGCTTTGGATGCAGCCCAGGAAAGCAGAATGCAACCCTTTTGGCTTTCTGGGCTCTGAGCACACAGTGCCAGCTCATGTCCAGCCTCTCATCCACAGCACTCCCAAGTTCTATTTCCTTTTCTTGCTCTTTTTGTAATAAATTTAAACAGTTGTATATAAGAAGTTGGAGAAATCGTGCCTTTGGGGGAGTGGGTTGCATGGCTGGGTACTATTTCTGAAGTGTTCAATACTGGGTATCTGAATTAGAATAAATTACTCGGTAGACTTTAAGGATTCAGTTAAACATCACTACAGCAATCTTCAAAATAGTGAAAGTGAAGCAGGGAAGCTAAAGCACTACCCATGCTACTCTAGGAACCCAGGATAATTAGATTTTAGAGTGAACTCCATTTCTTTTTCAGCTACTTCAGAGAATTACCTTACAAAAGCACTGAAATGAATAATTTCTTAAGTGACCTGATTAGTTCAGAATAAATGCAAAACCAAAGTTCTGAATACAGTTACACTCTCTACATTGTCTTTTTAAATCATAGATGAAGGTGAACCTGTTCATCCTGCAGTTCATCAGTTCTGTCCTTTGGAATTACTGACACTGTAAAAACAACTTTCCAATTAAGAGAATGACATGATCTATCACATAGTTTTCATCTAATTGAAATTAAATGGAATATCTTGCTGCATATCATGCTGATTTAGAATGATATTTATAGCAAAAGCTGACATGTGAGTGTTTTAGAAGATAGCTGTGGGAAACAGATCGAAAAGTATTAAGTAGCACCAGAAAGCTCCAAGTTCTTAACTAGCACGTATCTCGCAGTAATTTAAGAAAATTAAAAATTGTTCTAGCACAGAAGTGCAAGAATTGCAGGAAAACTCCATAGCTTTAAAAGTAGTTACATCATTGTCATAATTTGCATTATAAGAGAACTCAAAACACCCTGAATAAATTGGCAGAGCATTTAAAGACAAATCCCTCACAATGCCACTTATAAAGCATTATAAACTCTTTTCTTCCAACAATTGGAAACAAAAAGAGAAACAGCTATACTTGTAAAGATCTCCTCCCAAAAGAGATAGTAGTTATCAAAGGCATCACACTAATTCACAATTACGCTATTCATTAAAAAAATAAGTAAGCCTGAAGAGAGCTACAGAAATTTCCCACCATTTAAGTTGGAAAAACGTACTCTTTTTTCCCCTATACCTCAGCAGTATGAAAATCTGTATTTCTGAGAAGGAGACTGCAATTACTATTTAAAAATAGATCTTTTTTTTTTTTCCACTTGGGAATGCTTCATTTGAACAATGGTGATTATTTCAACTGAAAGATTAGAGAAAAGTCCTTTATGCATAAAATGTCTCTACACAAAATTTTATCTATCTGGAGAATGATTAATGGTACAAAACATTCCTTGGCTTTTTCTTTGTGTGGTTTCTTCATACAGGAAAAGAATGCGGTTGGGCCAATCTGCCCCATTCCCCATGTACCATGCACCTCTAAAAAAAAGAAAATTTGTCTAAAAACTGGTGAAGGTACTTTGAAATACAGGTAATACTGTTATTATTTTTATCCACTTAGTAGATTTCCTTTAAATTTACTATTTTTGTTGCCTGAAAACCCTAACCAAAATTTCTTTGGCAGAGGAATCGTTTCTACTGTACCTGTTCCATTGAAAAGGAAGACTGAATTTTAAGTGGTTTTGATTCTTGCTGTTTTATTAAGAAACATCTTAAAAGCTTCTTAGAAATTCAGACAAACATATTAGCAAAAGAGACAGAAAATAATAATACTTTAGAGAGTTAAGCTACATTTTTTTGTTTAGGAGAAATGAAACAAAGATGGAAATCAGATGCTTGTGCTCCTTTCAGTACTTCCGATCTCCTATGAGCTTGAAAGGTGACAGGAAAATCTCTGCCTTTCTCAAAAAATAAGGAACATTATAACTGACATAAGCATTCAGTTTGGCAGCCAGTAAAATGGATGCTCTAGTATATACACCTACACACAACACATAGCCACTTCTACCTCTATTGCAGAACTTAAGTCTGTTACCCTTTGATGATTTCATTCTTTTGTAAAGCAACATTACCATTGCAATTTGTTGTGCAGAATGACAAAAACTCATTGGACTTTTATGGATGAAAGTTATATTCTTCACAGAATTGTAATTTTCTACAAGAACAGTTTTCTGCCTTACCTGAAGATGGAGGAAGTTGATCATAGTCTTGAGATGTCCTATTTGTTTTGACATTTTCTCCAGGTGCTCTCCGAGCAGGTGGCAAAGGAACATGACCACTTATTGAGTCAAAATGGGGATCTGTGATAAAAGAATTTTAAAAGTGTCTTAGAATAATCAGAATTACTATTTGAGGGAGGGCTCAAGCATAGAAGGTAGTATTAGAACAGCCTCCCATCATGTAGAGAAACCATGAATCCAGAGGTGTCCTCTGACAGCAGATACACATAAAACTCCAAATTCAGTGTTCACAGTACACATGTAAATATGATTTGAAGTGACAAGCACAGGAGCACAGCCCAAAGGTGCTGTGTCCTGCACTGACTGTGGTCTCTTCTCCTCACATCCAAGAGGCACTTTTCAACCACCCAACCCTGACGCTGCTGGGATTGTGCCTGGCAAAGCATCCAAGAGGTTGCAGTGCCTGAAGCAGCACAATTAGAAACATCCCAGCTATTCAGTTTGCTTAGAGCTTCATTACACTTCTATGCTTTGCAGTTCACAAAGACTGCTGGGCTGATTTCCTATTCATACAGTCCCAGCTGCGGGTAAATATTACAGGGACAGAATTTGAAAAATTAGGTAAGTAAGAATTTTGATATATTGTACACTTCTTTTCTTTCTTCTTTGGCTATCAAAGATGCTGCTGAGCAAGTGCAGACCCATCCTGGATCTGGCTTCTGCTCTGGACTCAGTGCTTGCAGAGTGTTTGTTTTGTATGTGAGAACAACTTTTCACTGGTGTTGATGATGAGATTATTATTCTAATCTGACAGGCTCTGATGGATAGCTGAGAAATCACCCTCAAGACTTGTATGGAAACCAATCATCAAAAACTCATCATAAATCTTCTACAACAGATTATGTGACAAGATGTGAAGTGAGTAATATGGCTTTAGAAATACCATATGAATAAAAAAAGACCAATTCACACAACCATGCATGCCTAACTAGATGCAATACATTGCTAAGATTAATGAGAACTGCTGCTGCACGATTGTATTCCTTATGCAAACATGAAGAACAATATATGGCTTTAGATACATATTCCAGATATTTATTTTAAAGCTCTTGAATGTTTTTTAACACTATCAGTGACATTCTTAGATTATTTGGAAGTTACACTTAAACATGTAAAACTCTGCATGTTTCTGGACACTGGGCACAGGCAGATGGAGCTTGTGCGCATCTGTGTGTGAGGGCTCCTATTTTTCCTCTCCATTCCCATCAGAACTGAATGGTGCAGTGTCTGTTTCTGCATCAGATGATACAATTGAGGCACCCATTCTGACTAGACTGCTGAAGTTTACATTGTTTTTATTTTGAAGCGTAGAAGATAAAACTACACTGTACTTATGAACATCAACCTTTAAATTCTGTAGCATGCTGTCTTTTCACCTGGATGCATTCAGCAACTTAGATGAGAAAGTAACACACCGAGTTGAATTTACATTACAAAATACACAAAGCTTCGGCAAATTACTCAATGTCAGGCCTTGACTGACAGGAAAAACATGCATAATAAAAACATTCCATAAAAGGTCACTGCACTTCAACCCAAAGTAGCTCCCTTTCCCCCCACAGGGAGTTCCACTCACACACGTCAGCCAAACACCAGAGACCCTGTCAGACCATCATGCAGCGGCACATGACTGCTTGTCATTCACATTCTGGCCTTCCTGTGAAACCATCACCAAAACATTTCATTTTATCCCTCTCCATAGAGCTTCTAAGAAAAACAGAGAGGGGGAAGACAACACCTAACCCCAACCACAAGGCAGATCATCCCTGAAAATATTCACAGAAAAGGTCAACTTAAAGACACCAGCATCCTTTGAAAGCTTCCACAGAGAAAAAAAAATTAAAAAATCACTTCACAGACATGTGCTATAACCCACAAAAATCCTGCTGTAATCAGTATCATAATCAGCAAATGTATTCAACTTCATTAACATAAAAATAAAACTCTTTTCAACTCAAAGACAAAAATCATCAATTGTAAACACAGTTTTCATACCTTTTATAAGCAAAATATCAGGCCGAATGTATCACAGTCATTTACAGGGAAAGATAGGTGAAAACCTGACTTAGCAAAAAGATTATGAACCCTAGGACTTAGCAACTGTATTCACAATATAGTTTTGTAGCAAACTTTTACAACAGTTCTAACAAAGCTGAATATTCTTTTCCCTTATTTTATAACTTCTTTCAAAGTTTCAACTTGAAAATTTCCCTCATGAATTATGTTTTACTATTTAAAACAATGGAGTTGACAAAAAGATACAGGCTAATATTACAGATTACAACGGAAAACTACAATTTACAAAATTTCTAGCCTGGCATAGTCATATTGACTTCATTTTATTACTTTGCGGCAATGAAAAGTGAAGTCTTTCTATTTTCTGAGTAGCTTCACCTCCACCATTTAAAATTTTGATTTTTTAAATATTTTGTATAACAACTTCTGAGGCCTAGTGACAACTTTAACACTGAACAGATAAACTTCTGAAGTAAAGGAAAATAAAATGAAACATGCTGTTTCCTCTGTATTCTTACCAGAATGAAGGAACAGTTCATGTCCTGACGAGGGTCGGCTCCCTGAGCCAGCAGGTTTTGGGTGCTCAATCATGCTGTGCCGAGCAGGCGGTGGTGGTGGTGGGAGTGAGGGGGGCGAGTTATCAAATGCATCTTCACCTGCAGTTTAGAAATGAATTCTTAGATGAGCAAAACTTCATTAAGAACTGCAGAATAAAGAATAAAGCTTAAACTTTATTTTTCTCTGGCTGCTGAGGCCTTTACTCCTACGATTCATCTAAGCAGCTCAGTGACTCCAGTAATGAAATTGTAAACCTGACTGTTAATACCCACAGTCCTCTTCTAAAACATGCTCTGAATGACCTTTTGCAGTGCTCAGTTTCTTTGCTGGGATGGAAGGAGAGATTGCTTTTAGTGGCTCAATTGCCAAGAGTGTACTCCAATGAAGGCTTCCCAGAGTATCATGGTAGAATAACAGCTGTATTTCAGTGGCTGAACAACTGTATTTATATATAAACACCAAAGCTGACTGCACTCAGTCTGCTACATTTATACTGTGTATTATCTCTATCTGCTGTTCAGAAGCTCTGACTCCAGATATAAATGGAATTTTCTAGAGTTTGGCAAAAGAATGCACCTCTTATACAAAGGTGCTGCCAGCAGGAGTTATCAAGCACCGTGATTTTTATGTGTTATGTTGCCTTCATTTCTCCTGCATCTCAGGAACACTCCAAGGACCAGAGAGAGCATAAAATGTTCAAAAGGTTTTATGGAACCAGAAATTTGGATGCTGACACATAGAGACACAACCATGCAGCTGAGTTTGTCAAAGATAGTGTGGGGGGTCCCCAAGCATAGCACCAATATATATGCAGAGATCACTGATTTTTGTGTAGGAGAAGAGGACAGAAATCAGGGGTGGAAAAATCTCAGAAATTAACTTATTGATTTAGTTTAGTGGTTACATTTTTTTACTCAAATACCATCTTTTTGACATTCTTTTTTGTATTTGATAAAATAAATGGAATTATTTAAGCTACAGTAGGAAAAATGCTCCACTACTGCATTAAATTGCTAAGAGACAATTAAAATTTATTTTAGGGAAAATGGTTTTTACTTTTCTGTATAGCTGGAATACAGATGTAGCATATCTTTTCATCTGTCTCAAGTGAGGCCTTACAAACAGACTCCAAATGACACAAAACATTGACTGACAGCTGTAATATTTAGCTCATAGCCTGTTTGGTACTCATAACCTACTCAACAATGGCTGTTTTTCAGTAAACATGGCATTTAGTTCATCTGGGCAGTGTTAACCATTACATGTAATCAGCAAAAAGTCTGCAACCTAAAGGGGGCACCAGAAGATCATAATCGGAGGGTGTCCTGTTGAGCAAAGAGCTGTGTTTGGGGTTGTCTCTGGCAGGAGGCCGTGCAGGAGGCAAAGGTACCGGAACAGTAGGTGCATCATAGACATCTCCTGAATGACACAACCACAAGAAGTGAATGTTTTCCTGCTGCACCCCTAGGGCAGCACAGAGTAAATCTTGTCAGCAAACAACGAATAAATAAAAACCGTACCTGACTCTGGATGCTTCGATTTCTTTATCTCAGAAGTAGCACCGTGGGTTCCATTCGCACATTGGCCATTCTCACACACCCTGAAGACAGACATTAAGCAGGAAGCAAT
This sequence comes from Geospiza fortis, assembly GCF_000277835.1. Taxonomy (NCBI): domain Eukaryota; kingdom Metazoa; phylum Chordata; class Aves; order Passeriformes; family Thraupidae; genus Geospiza; species Geospiza fortis. The sequence goes on from NW_005054391.1 coordinate 2,066,700, forward strand.
CAACCATTTAGCCAAGCATTAATTAATTCCCTGAATGAACAGTACCTGGCAGTTCACCATATGGAAACAAATCTGGGACAATAAGCTGCATCAATTCTAAAATTTACATTTTTAGATGTTGAGAGCAGATACTGGTTAACCCTCTTTAAAAGTGCTTTGAAGAATTATACTGCTTTCTTGGTGATGTACTGACATGGCTTAAAATAACACAGGCTGCAATACAAGTTAGGGGAAGAACTAACATTAAACACAGTCCTCACTTCAGAGCTCAGGTCATTACTTTATTCACACAGTTACATCACAGGCTCAGTATTAGTTCACCTTCACAGATGCTGAATTTTCCCTAGCAGAATTATGAGAAAAGGGAAATGTGGATTTCATAATGTAATTATCCACACCAATACACACACAAAAAACCATTAAACAAAACACAAGAAGCACAAAAAAATCCAAACAGAACACCACAATACACATTAATAATAAATTTTGACTCAACTTTGCCAAACATTAAAAAACCCCAGTGAAAACCCCCAAAACTGAACTAGCCAAAGCAGTTTTGCAGGAATGTATTCATTTCTCTATCAAAAATTGAGCCTTGCTGATACTTCTACCACAGTTTACTGATTTTTTTTAATGAATGCATATTCTGCCCTCAAAACTTAACAACAGTATGAAAATAATATGAAAATTATCCAACCAAACAGTAAAGAGTGACTATAATCTTGTTGAAAATATTGGAGATTATTTTTGTAAGAAGATTTTGTTCAAATGTGTCAGGAAAAAACATTGAACAAACCTTATAATAATCTTAAATATTGTTTAAAAATACAAAAGAGCCAGGAAATTGCTCCTGTCACTGTAAGCATATTCCAAAAGAACCAGAGATTTTCCTTGGTAAAAGGTCACCATGCTAAGTAACTCCAGCTTAAAGATAAAAATCCCATTCCACCATGCACTTATTAAACATTGGGAAATCTGCTAGAGTGATATACAGCAAAAATTTCAGATTTCGGGTTTCTACCAACAGTATTAATAAACCTATCAGCTTTGGCCAAATGGAAAGGAAAAAGGAATAAGGGTCTGGAATCTTTTAAAAGATTCCTTATAAACAAGAAAGAGGAAGTGAATTGCATTTGTGGTCCCAAGAGTTACAACTAGGAGTAATGACATAAATATAAGAATAACTGCAAGATTTAAAAACAAACAAAAGCCCCTAATGGTAAGAGATCTTTTGCTATAAATTAATTCCCCCAGAGAAGTGGTAAAGGAAGTGTTGTTTCTTTCTTTGACATTAGATTGGTTCAATCTTCGAAATGCAGTGGATGCAACACTTCCTTTGACTCCTCACAATATACACTAAGTAATTAAGAATATTTTCTACTCTAGTTTTAATGAACTATGCATTTTCAATAATGTAACTAGCCACAGGCAGCAAGGTAACTTAACATGGCACCGCTTCAGAAGTAATAAGTCCATGATGAGCCCAGTCAAGTGATCAGTTTACAAACAAAGCTGAAATGCCTGTTTATATTAACAGTAAACATCAGAAAAAAGGACATCAAATGAGTACTAACAAGCAAGCATTCTGTCCTTTCCCCCTTTGGAAAAAAAAACTTTATTAAGAAAAGACAGCAAATGTAATAATGTAATATTCTTCTAGTAATAGCCTAATTAATAATGCTGAAATTCTTTCGTTTTATTTCATATTCCTGATGTTCATCAGTAAGAAACCAGACAATTCAATGATCTGCAAGAGCGTAAAATTGTGAATCATTTTTTGTATTATTCTTGAGATATTTTTAGCACTGTCATATCTACAGGTAAAAGAGAAAAAAGGTAACACCAATTTGGGAGTAGGATGGAACAGTTACATAATTCTAATCTACAAAACATTCTGACAAAATTTTTAAGCTCTTTAGCTTACTGAAAACTCCGAGTACCATCCAAGAAGTTAGGGACTAACACTTTGGAAAGAGATAAGAGAAAGTGACACTAGGGGAAAAAAACTGAAATGTACTAAAAATTTATAACATAAAAAAAAAAGAAGTTGATAACAGTTTTGATGAACAATAAAGAGAATTTAAGTTTCATTGAAACAAAACATCCCTCCCATGTTATTTAATGAAATGCATTAAAAGAACACAACATCAACCAGGAAACAGATTCCTTCTTGAAAACTTTATCTGAGTTTTCACATCTAAGCAGTGACATTAGCTAAAAGAAGACATTTTAAGCATGTGAAACACCAGACTATTTTTTTAATGCCTAGGAGAATGGTTTGAGTTAAATTTTTTATTAGAATGTATAATAAGAGGAGTTGGTGGTTTTAATCATGGAGCAACTTGAATAGCAAACCGAAGCATTTTATCTGTGGCAAGGTCTTAATTCATGTAAAAGACTCCACCATACACACAGCAAAACTAGAGAAAACTTGGAAATGATCTTTCTATCTATAGCCTCAATTAATAATTCCAAGGCACTGGTAAAATACTGTACCAGCCAACTGAAGGCACTCAATTATTTTTTTCTGTAAAATAAAAATGGTAAGATTCTATTTCTCCAGCTGCTTACTTTCTCAAGAATCTTTCAGTTTGAATCTATTTGCATCATTCTCACACAAAAGCACAACACAATCCCATTAAAATGGCATAGGAAAAAATGGAATTTTTTTCTTCTTGCTTGGAATTTTTTTCTTCATGCTTTCCATTATTTTGCTCAGCCAACATTGTTTGATTGATTTTTTTTTTTGTTTAAGTCTCATACAGTAGATAAAAATTTAAGTCCAGAAGTTAATTAAGCTTTGGCAACTGCACAGTATTCATGTCTATGCAGTGAAGCCTGGATCAGGATTTCTAACAGAGAATTTTTAACCTGCATGCAAAGAATGATCATATCATAAGCTTTTTTTCCAGCTGCTTTAAATTATGACTTAAAAGGTCTAACAATCATTATTGGCTAATTCTGGGGTGAAGGACATGTTGAGCTTTATTGATAGTGGGTCCTCAACATCACATTCTGACAGAGAGAGGGAAAAAATGGCAATACGCCACAGAATTTTTTAATCACAGGAAGGTCTAAATTTTGCAAACCAATACTTGATTTTAATACCATACTTGTGACCTACAAGACCAGTAAAACATTTGCCCTTTTCCCCCGCAATGACTCCAGACTTATTGTCTTAATTCCAGCCATTCATATCTTTTTGAGGAGCAAAGTTCAGCAAGAATGCCACAGCCTTCAGTTGCCACGTCCTTTGCTCCAAGTCCCCTTGTCATAATTCATTAGTAATTCTGAACAGCCTGAAAGGCTTCTGAAAGTTTGGAGGGATTGTTTCAGAATATATTTAAAGCTAAAGAGACATATTCCACCTGTATTTAAAAAGATTCTCTTTCTGAGACGCACAAAGAAAATATACTGCCAAACGGGCTCAGAAAGCTAAAAAGACACACTATACATTGGGGAAAAAAAAGAAAGCATGTACATACAGTTGCCAGTTCACATACTTGTCAGTACTGCATTGCTTTTAAATTGAATTATATAAAATGTGAAAGGCTAAGAATTTCAAAGCTGACTAGAAATTTCAGTCACACACTTCTCCTTAAAATTAAATTGGAAAGAGTTTTAGGACTTGTATCTCCTGGTCAGTTTTGAAAACCTCAATGTAAAGGGAAAACAAAGGACCCCAACTGCAGAAATGGTATCCAAAGGCAAAAAATACCCAGTTCTGACACAAGAGAGATTCAATGATGTGAATTTCATAGGTTTGTATCTGTGGCAGTGGCCAAATGAAACAGAAGCATGGGTAATCCCAGCTTAGGAGGCAGGCAAGCTTAACCATCATTACAGAATCCAGTTAATTTTGGAAAAAGCAGAGGTTTTGTAAATCAAATTTTTTCAAGGCTGCTAAATCATCTTACCGAGCAAGAGGTTTTATATTATGACCATGAGGTGGTTGTGAGCTCAGTATTACAGGATGTGAAGAAGGAATTTTGTATTCATCATCATCATCTGGGTGTTCCCTTGATTTATCAGACAGAGAATTTGCTGAAAGACCAGGGCACCTAAGGAGATTAGAAAAATAATGGTTTATCTTCAGCTGTTAGGTACTTGACCTCAGATAATACTGAAAATACTTTTCTTTAGCCCAAACATCTTTAATACGTCTACTACATATAAGGCAACAAGAGCACCCATACTTGCACTGACTTTTTGTCACTGAGAATGCATAGAGCAAAGGGCAGCTGCCCTTCTAAGAGTTAAACAGCTACTTTAAGCAAGCACAACATAGCAGAGAATTCCAAAGAATTAAAGTACCAATAGGCACTTGCAAGACTCAGCCTGTTTACACTTATCAAAAGCACTGAATAAAAGTTAATTGAGGACAAAAGGTATTTAGCAGGGCTTAGTGATGCAGAGGACATTCATGCTTTCACTGGTCTGTCAAGCTATGAGTAAGGACATGAGGTGTCCTCTCAAATGTCTGGAACGTGCCCCTAAGCCCTGCTCCTTCTGTCACCGGGAAGCACCACGCCAAAGGCTGATCTCAAGGGAGACAGGAATTCCAAGCCACAGTTGGCCTTAATGGGACTATGACTTCACCTTCAAAATTTTGTAAGCAAGATGGGACAGACAGCAAGAGGAGAAACACCTTTAGGTGCTACTTTTCCCTCAACTACCTCAAGTCAACTAAATATTCCTAATAAATTCACAGACTACAAAAGGGGCTTGGAATTGGATGCATCATTACATACTCAGAAATGGATGCTTCCTCATTCAAAATATCACTGTGGTTTATGGTACTTTGGAGACAAAGAGTCTTCTGCTACTGATGTAGCAAAATGGGAGCTACTCACTGGAATGAAACAAACACTACTTGAAAATTTTGAAGTTTTGGGGAAGAATCACTCTGTATCTTTGACATAAGAGTTATAGATATCGTTTCAGGAATAAAACAGCAACTTGATCAAAATTGCTAAAAAAGTCTGACATAATTACAGAAGTCCAATTAAAAATAACTATTTTCACATGTTTAGTCAAAAACATAAGGGCTAAGTGGAAAATAAAAATCAGATGTTCAGTTAGCAAGAGTCCAATATTTCATTACTGAGGCACAGTTTATAACAACTACTGCAGTAAAACAAAAAAAATCAGTACTGTTTCCAGGAAAAATAAAAAACCTCAACAAAAACCTCCAGTGCTTTTCTATTAATGTAGCTTTTTAAGAAAAAAAAGGTTGTATTTGTAACATTATATTCAGTAAAAGCTGATTAAACAATTTAAGTAGGGACATTATAGAATTGTGAAATTTCAAATAAGAGTAATTTTGCCTCCTTGTTATTTAGCATAAGACATTTCATACATTATCAATGTATCCTTGAGTCAAAAGTTTGGAATTACAGACGGATTATAACAAGTAGAAAGAACAGAATGCCTTGGAGCTATATGAAACAAACCAGCTCTCAATCCACCACACTGCACAGATTGGAGACCATGAAAAAAATGAGCAACTTGCTCAGATTAATTGGAGTAGCACAGTTGTGAAAAGCAGAGTATTTTGAATCAAGTACAGTTCAACATTTATGAGTGCTGAGCGCAGTCACTTCAACGGGAGGAAAAATAGACTGTAAAAATATTCTCTCTGACGTTTCCAAATAAATCATGCTAGATATTATTTGAGTTACATTTTTTGAAAGCAATTGTGGTTGGCGGAAATTGCTGTTTTTAAAGATTTTTTTCCCCTTCCTCCCCAATTTTTCCACCTACATATTGTCACACAATACTAAAGATTACCAGCATGTTTCCTAGTGGTGAGAAAAACTTAATTTTAAATAAATTGAAAATAGACATATTAGTGTTTAAAGAAAGAACATACAATGATCAATTTTTAACAGTCATTCCATGTGGTATTTCTGTAATTAGATAATTTGAACTTCTTACTCCTAATGTTATGTATTGATAATTTTATGCTTTAAAAATCAAAATCTAAAATTGCCCGTGCAATTTTTAAAAGGTGTAAGTACAAAGCCAAAACAGAAACGAAAGTTAACTTCTTCCTCAAAAATCAATGGAGTTTGGTTTTCACAAATGAAGGTTTTTCCTTCTTCCTGGAATTCATCAGTTTTCTGTTCAGAAATCTTTAGCTAATAAAAGAATTTCTTTTGACCAAGCAGAAGTCACACATTCTAGCTTTGGATTGGCCTGGCACGGATTTTGTGGCTGTACACATTGTGACAATATTGTTTGGACTTTCCAATGCTCTGTGTATACACTGTATTTTGGTTCTAGGTACATCTGCAAGTATCTGAGTGAAAAATGGGGATTCTCATGAAGTAGGATGTTTTTCCATGCCATGAAATACAGAAATAAGAATATTCCCCTCTTCAGATTTTCACTGTGTTACGAAATAAGCAGACTAGAAGGGAACTAGTTACATGAGGCATCCAACGGGTACTCCTCTGAGACTGTACCTCCATCAGGTTACATCCCAACATTTAATTACAGGTATGTCTGGATAACAGGCGAAAATTTTCTTCTGAACTAAAAATAGGCACAGAGAACTTCACCTCAGCAATTGCTCCACCTGAAAACAGGCTTCTAAATAAAAAAGTCAATGCTCCACTGCACCTTTATTGTAGTGCTCGGTGAGAAAAAACCCAGCATATTAATAGAATGCTGAAATGTATTTGTCTTCTATATTAAAGCTAACTGAACACAAAAATGGAATGAGAAAGTTCTCAGGTCTAATATGAACTGACTGTCCAAATATACTATTTAACAGCAAGAATCACAAGCAGAACACTGGAAAGAAGTAGAATAGCATTATTGTGATATGTTCCAATTTCCTTACAAAAACACAAAATAAGGACAGATCACATTACAGGACTTCCAAGCTTTCAACTTTAAATATATCTTGTTCTCTACAAAATCATGTGTCATTCAGAGTCTGAAGATACTTGCTATGACAGCAACATCTTTATTTAAAAAATAAACAGTCATTTTACTGGAAGACTAACAGTAGTCTGCACTTGAAATGACAAATCTTCCCATGTTCTGGAACTCAGAAAGGTTGATCATATTTAAAATTATATAAAATGGTTTGGTTTTGGTTGCTTCTATTTAGCCACAACAAATAAGAGATGATAGTGTGAACCTTGGATAAAGCTCTATGTACTGAAAGCCCAGAAAGCCTGACCAGATTAGGGGCAGAACAGTGACAGAAAACATTTTTTAGCCCTAGCACTTTCCCTAGAATCTGTCATCTCCTGTGATAAATAGCTCTGACCACACTTCTCCAGTAGTAATAGAAGCCAAACCAGACAGTATCTGCTCTCACTGCCAAATTCCTGAGAGCAAGATCTGCCAGAGTTTACCATCTCTCCCTATACAAACATGCTGTGTCCAATTAACATTAGGACTGTTCCCACTTAATCAATACCATTAATGTTTCCTTTGTCAAGGCACATTAAAATTCATGGAAAGCATATCAAGTTATATTAGTTGATTTCTTTCTTTTTCCCATTTTTTTCTTTTAGCACCAGAGAGTCAGTGCTATTACCTAACATTAGCTAGCACTTTTCTTTTAAAGATAAAGTTAACTTACTTTATACTAGGGATGACAGAGCCAGCTGGAAGAGGGGGTGAAAGCCGTGGAGGGACATCATATTCTTCATTTATCAGATGACCATTTGAAAAAACCTAGACGTCACACAAATATTACAATGAGTATCTCCTCCTATCACCATGGATAATCATCAACTAGGTATTATACAATAGACCTTGAGAAGCCTGTGGGTAAAGGCTTTCCCAGGAGTTCACACCACAGAGCTGTCTCTGAAGTGACGCTGAGGCCTGTTTCACCCCATTTTGAAGCTGTAGAACATGTTAGTTTAAAACCTCACCAAAAGAAGTTCCACACGACAGTTACTAGACAGACACTCAGTTACAGCTGAACTGCTTGGGGAAAAATTAAGATTTCAAGATTGCAAAGTGAGAGAGATGAAGTATAATGGCAAAGCAATGGGTACATCATGCTGAACATATTAATTATTAAAACGGTGATACAGTGCCTGCCAGAATCCATCCTCTAGCCACAGGATTGTCTTTCCAATTCTTGGCTTCTATCAATACCAAAAAGTTTATATTACAATTGATATATGAATCAGGGAAGAAAATTCATTCCATGTTTCCCTCATGAATGTAAATATAGCCTGAGATAGTAATTCAGGGTTGCTTCCTCTAATTGAATGGTTCAGATCTACAACCTGAAGATGACAGTTCAAGAAGTACTTGGTTGAAGATCTATGTATGTAACTCCTCCAGACTACATTTCCACATGACTTGGTATTCTAGTTTGCGAAGTACTCATTCCATCAGCTTCAGTATTGTACTAGACCACAACAAGAATGCTACATGAAGGTACAGTTGAAGATAAAAATCCAGCATCCTTTTAAAATCAACAGAAAACCTGTAGCATTTAAACAACACCCCAGATCTAAGTAAAGTTTTGGTGCTTTGCCTCAGTACTGAGAAATGCATTATTATATAATAATTTAATTATACACAACATCATAGATGACTTAACTACCTTTCATCACATATGTCAACACCTCTTATCGATAGTAATTCAATTTTATAAAAGTACTTTCAAAATAACCAAAACCTCCATCTATATATATATGGGAAGATACTTGCCATATACATACACATACAAAAAAAAAAAAATTGACTGGAGATAGAAAGGTTAAATAGCTTGCGGTCTTGGAAAAAGCAAATAGATGAAAAAAATGATTTCTAACTACCATGGCTTAACCACAAATCCATCAGTCTAAGCAAGAGCTATGTAGTCTTGCACAAGCTGTGTAGTCTTCAAAAAAAACAAAGAGATGAGCTTTGAGTTAATAACCTCTATGAATAAATTACTGAGCTGCTTTGATAAAACTGATTAGAGTGGAACTAGGAATTTTTTCTTAGGACATCACCATTTGATCTCTTTTCAAAGCTAAGTCTGACCAGCTGTAAATGGCTTTGCAAGACCCTGAAGTTGCTAAATGCCAGAATTCACCTCATCTACACCAGAGGTAAGTGGATCATCTACTATTCCATCAGAAAATGCACACACAGTTTTGGCATGACAGTTCCAAAGTGGACTTGAGATGCTATATTATTACAGCACACAGGGATACACTGTTATCGTGGATAATTTGCTAGAAGACTACAGCAAATCTAGAATATTCTCTCAAAGATATTTTTCGACAGTTTTATGTGAAAATTGTAACTCAGACCCTCATGTACTGTTGCTTTATAAATTACAGCACTTCACAAATAATTTCTTTATGAGCAGCTTATTCTTAAGCATTGACAGAAAAGATTCAGAAACCACAAACCAGCACTGGCCAATATAGACAGTGTGTTAGCCAGTGCAAGACAATGCTGCAGTAGAGCGTGAATTTAGGATTCCCTGGAAATACCTTGGCACCTTCTGCGGGCAGCTCGTGACGCCTGTGCTTCCGCATGAATCCCTGCTCTGAGCTGACGCGGCCGTGCCTCCCGTTCACGTTTGCAATGGCGGTCAGGCCTGCCTTGGGGGAGGCATCGCCCCCGCCCCGGCAGCCCGCCAGCTGGCTGGTCCCGAACACGTCCCGGGGGCACCAGGCCTCGAGGGGCACGGGCTGCTCCCTGCGGAGGAGGGTCTCGCTGGGGAGGTGGCGGCGCTGGCAAAGGCTTGTCCTGCTTCCTCACCATGCAGGGAGAAGACTGAACGACACAGGAAATTACAAAAAAAGGAAAGTTACGTGGAGGCATGAATGTTGCTCGTGATTGTTATGAATAGAAAAGCTGCCCATTTTTTTAAAAGGTTGCAGAGTTCACAGGTTGGGCCAGTTGCTGCCACAGTGGAGTTCTAATTGTTTGTTATTGTAATCACCTGTCATTTTCATTAACTACCTGTCCTTGATGGTTAAGAATTCCCCCTTAGCCGGGTGTTGCCTTGCTGCTTCCTGGAGGATGGCACCCAGACAGTGAACAGGAGGAGACCTTGGAGTTAGCATGCAAATGACATCGGATCCAGCATGCAATGGGAGAAACCCCTCACCAAACCTAGCCAAAAACCCCTAAAACAACAGGCCAACACAAAATTGATGAATCAAAGTGATGTCTACATGTGAGGAACAGAACCTAGTATCTGCTAAGACCCTTTTTACTCCTCACCCTAACCTAAAGATGTCAGCCAGACAGAAGACCTCGAATGTTGAACCAAAAATCAGGGAATCTCCTTATGCTCTCGTGAGGATGGAACTTCCAGCTCTACCGACAGACCAGTGGACACAGCTGCTCTCTTCCTGTTCTTCCAAGTCACTCCTGGGAGCAGCGGCGCCATGAGCACAGACCCGTTGGTTCTCACCACCTGAGCTGATCACTTCCAATAAAGGCATTAAAAAGGAGAACGGTCTCCTGCCCGTGTTTATTTCACTGACCAAGTGTGGATTCATCATTTCTGAGATATTTTCTTGGCCTCACAGCAGTACCTGGCAGAAGGTTAAATGCAGGCCTCACTGGCATTCTGCAGCCAACCTGGCCCTTCAGAAAGCACGCCCCCAATTTCTGATGTTGCATGAGTAACCCAAGCAAGGAGTGGAAAGCAGAAATGACAGCTAACTCAGGCAGAGTTATTTGAGTTATTATAATTTTTCCAGTATCCTTTGCTTTGATCATCTGAATCACTTATTCATCTGCTGAAATGAATTCTGTGTAGTGTTTGGAAAAAACAGGCTTCCTGATGTGGAAGAGAAACCCAAAACCCCGAACAAAATAAAATCCCAGAGGAATAACTCGCTGACAGCAAATGAGCACAAAAAGCAATGATTAGAGAGCAAAGGGAAGAAACAAGAATTATTTCATTTTTAATTATATACCTAGGGATGACTCCAATCTTTACATGCACTGTCTCAGAGTACTGAATCTGTTTGAATTGCTGTTCAGTTTTTCAGGTAGCAGCCTAATTAGTTCGTAGTTTTACTTGCAATTAGCTTATCTGCAAGCCACATTTGTCAGAATACTTGGTTCTAAGAAGTGAATTATATCATAAATGGTTAAATGTGGTCTAAAATTATGTATGCTAATACTAAAAAGCTGAAACTCAGGTTATCAGGAAAAGAAAACCTCATAGCTGCACAAATCTGAGCACAAATCTGACAAAACCAAAACATTTTCATTATGACTGAATTACAAATGGCAATTTACAAAGTAATAGCTGGTCCAGGTCTTTACAAATGTTTTATCTACAGCTACCATAAGAAAAACAGGGAAGATTATTTTCCTGGGAATGTATAATTTTCTTGGACTTTGGTAAGCCTGCATATTATTACCACTTAAAGAAATGGAGGTCACTGAACTTTTTAGTAAGAACAGCATTTGCTATCACTTCATTGACTAGCCCAGCACTATTCTTCAAGCAATTCCTCAACACGTGACTTGAATTGATAATAAAGTTATTCTACCTACAGGCTTATGTATATTAAAAGGAAGTAAACTAAATAAAGAACTGTTTAACTCACTTGCTAGTCAAGTAAAATAGTTATTATCACTGTTAACACAGGAAAAAATTACCCTGATTTAGATTTTTTGTTATACCTTATAGTTATAAATTATAGTTTTTAACTTGAGCAAAATAGAAAAGTTGTGGGGGTATTTTTCCTGAAGGAGTAGTTTTGGCAGGACTAAATGATCTTTTTTTCTCTTAAATATAAAATCTTTTAATGTATGAGATTATTCTTTGTTACCCCCATCCTGCTTCCCCTGCACCTCACAATTTTTTTTTTCCAGGAAAAGTTTCACGTAAAAAAAACATTTTCAATGCTTTTTCAAATTTCAAAGCAGCATCAATACTATTCCTGGTTTAACTTCTTTTTTAAGCCAAGAACCCTGCAAAAAAAACCCTATTATAAAACTAGTTTTTAATGGATGTGGGATATGTTTGGTGTATATCCTCAATGTGTTATAATTCCTTTGCATAATATAAGAAAAAAGAAGATTAAAGAAACTATTCAAACTTCTATTTTTTCTTCTAAATTGTAAGCCACTAAAATCTTAAAAATATATTGATTTTCAACCTTAAAATAAAAACGTGACAAAAGAAGCAAGCTACTTCAAACTGGATTATTATGAGTACATAGGTTTCAGGTCGTGTCCTGAACTTGAATGTGAATTATTCATATAAAAATGAAAAATTTTAATCTAATTAATTCTCTCTATACAGCAATTACAATAAAACAATCAACTTGTTACAGAGAGTAGCAAACAGTATTTGTTCTTGTTCACGCTTATCTACTCAAAAAATCATTGAATCTTTAGTATCACTAGTTTTACAAAACATGGCATACAAGCTTATTGGCTATAGAGCCATTATTATTTCCCTTGAAATTTGAGTCCTATTATATGCCATTTATGGTTTTGAAATCAGTGTATCTGCACATATTTTTCTTGTAAGGACACTGTGGAAATTGAACATAAATCATCATGAAAGGAAAACATATAATTTTAATGAGATAATGACCTTTAAATCTATTTTCAGGAAACTTTAGCTTCTATTTATTTTCATTAATCAGAGTTTGTTACAGAACTGATCCATTACTGCAACATCTTTCAAATTCTGACCATAATCAAGTACAATATAATCATCAGACAAACTGAAGTCATATTTGACCAATACATCCAGCCAAAAATATTTAACTACATAAAGTATTATGGAAAAAGAAGAGACTTCATCAATATGGATCTAATCTAAAGTTTCTTTAAACTAGAAGGAATTAAAGTTCTTTTGGGCAGAGCAAAATCCTGAAAAAGCAATATCCATGGAAAGGTTTGAAACAGTTCACTTTACAAAACAAACAAGAAGCTCCCCTCAGAAAAAAGCAAATGCAATTTCTCAGAATTCTCATATCCAGAAATAATGGTTCAGTAACACTTACCTTTGGTGACCCGGTTGGGCTGGCACACGGTGAGCGTGCTACTCCCTTCTGAATCAGATCCAGACGGGGAGGGACAGGAGGAAGACTAAGATGAGGGATTTGCAGGGGGTCTGGAAGTGGTTTTCTTCTTTGTGCAAGAGGGGAAGATCCTGGGGAAGTCACTGGTGAATTCTGCCTGTCATTGCACTTCAGGAGAGAAAAAATAAAATTATCTTTTACCTGATGATCAAGTATACAACTTCCATTCCCCAACTAAAACACTTGATACTTATCAGATACCTACTAAGAGTCAATTATAATAGTAATTTTTCATAATGGACATCTGGACAGTAGAGCTCATCTTATAGTTACTGAAAAAGAAGTCTACAAGTCATTCTATCTCAAAATTAAGACCCGTGTTAACTTGTGATGAAAATAAAAGAATATATATTCCAGTAACATGTATAAAAACGTAATGATCACTGCCAAACATAAGGGAAAAAAATCCTAAGTTTTATCATAGCACTGCTACCCTTGTTGACTTTTTTATTAATAGAGAGTACTCAATCTAAAGTTCTACAAATTACTTTGAAAAGCTGGACATCCATGATATTGCCTGCTACTGCCTACTGCCCATTTTCAAATCATACTTCCATACAAAACAGAATGTATGTCTTCTGAAAATTTACCAATCGA